>NC_133654.1:3511764-3712472 GCF_009905375.1 Apium graveolens
TGCAAACATTGTTCCATCAACAATTGTTTAAGACCATGACACCATTGATTCCTAGTTTCAGCTCTGAGCCTTTGCTGGCTTGTGGCCATTCATTCTCTATATGGCAGTTCCTTCTTAGATCCGCAGACCAATTGCAAACCAGTATGCATAACTTCCAACTCCGTAGAAGCCACAACTGAATGACACAGTATAGAGAATTGAGAGAATGTCTATATCAGTATCTTCATAAAAGTATTGGCCGTTCAGGGAGTTAATGACTAGTATCTGCACAATGATACAAACTTTATCGATATCTGAAAATCGATTCCAGGATATTCAAGAGACCTGGTTTCTCTCAAGACCAAGAGTAAATGCAACATCTCTGGCAAGTAAACAGAATATCAATACAAAGAAATCAAAACAGAAAACAAAATGAGTACTTAAACTAAGAAACTTCCTAAAAATATCAGAAAACAAAGTAAATTAACCAAAACAACCAACATCCCACAAATTTTACACAGGCAACTCTTTTTAGTACTCATGAGATCTTCAAGATTAAGTAAAATCTCATATTCTATCTTCTCTACTGATCATCACAATCTAGTAGAGCTTGAACTACTGTAACCATGCTTGGTCTCCTGTTTCTATCTTCTTCCACACATGAAAGACCAATCGCAACCAATATTTTAGCCTGATTTTTGCTGTAACTGTTTCGCAATCTTGGATCAACTGTTTCCTCCAGCCAAGATTCATCTCCACATGAAATTTTTTTCTTGACTATTCTTACAAACCTTGCAAGTTCAGCTTCAGGTTCTTGAATATCATCATCCACTACCCAATTTGAAAGCCTTATCCCTTTCACAATCTCTAAAATCACAACCCCATAACTATAAACATCAACTTTGGCAGTAATGGGAAGGTTCAAAGCCCACTCTGGAGCCATGTAGCCTTTTGTACCACGAATTCGGGAGAATTCTGAATTAGGCATCCCTCTCTGTGACAACTTTGCAAGTCCAAAATCTGCAATCTTAGGCTCAAATTCACTATCTAGCAGTATGTTCTCAGGCTTCACATCACAGTGGATAACCCATTCTAGACACTCGTCGTGAAGATAAGCCAATCCTTTGGCTGTTCCTAATGCAACCTTGAACCTTTCTTTCCACCCAAGACAATTGGATGTGAAAAGGTGATTATTGAGTGATAAATTTTCTATGTACTCGTAGACTAAGATTTTGTGTTTCCCTTCTGAACAAAACCCCCACATCCTCACTAAATTCATGTGGTTAATCTTCCCTATAGTGCTCAACTCTGCCAAAAATTCTTTATCTCCTTGAAAGATAACACCCAATCTTTTCACGGCCACAACTCTTTGATCTGTCAAGTCGCCCTTATAGACTGCCCCTGATCCTCCGCGGCCTAACTCCACCTTAAAATTGTTCGTGGCCTTCTTCAGTTCAGAAAATGTGAATACCCTGAATTGACCTGTTATCAGCTGATACCCGTCTTCAAGTTTAGCCGATGTACCATGCTGCCTAAACAAAAACCACCATCCTGATACAAAAATAAGGAACTCAATGGCTCCAATAGCAGCTGAAAATGAGTAAAGATAAGCCCATCTGACCCTTTTGAAATCATTGTCATACATTGAAGATGATCCCACCTGAATATTAACATTAGAGGGTTCACATTTAGTGCTATATTCTGAGAACAATGTGGAACCTGATACTTGTAAACTAGCAGGCAGTTTCAGATATATAGTGCCTGGAAAACTCGTTGTATGAAAACCGTTAAAAAGAATCCCTTTTGTGAAGCAAAACCCTTCCCCTGATAGCCTATAGCTGAATGCTTGACACTCGCAATCCCCAAGGCAGAGGTCTCTACAAGCGCTAAATGAAATAGGACTACTAATAGTAAGATCAAACCCATAGTAATCTACATGAGGAATTGCCAAAAACTTCACCTCATCAGGCTTTAAACAATTAGAAATGTTGAACTTTGCTTTGCAGCCACCATTCCAATCACTTTGGTCACTCATTTCATAACCAGGAGGACAAGAACATTCAGGGTTCGGGGCATAGGTACATATTCCATTTCTTCCACAGAGTCCATGCACATTACACATTTGTGGCATAGCATGCCATGATGTGCTCCACAATTTCGTCAAATTATTCAAACTATAAAGCCTAAGATTACCATCATAATCCATAGTTAACCTCCTTTTTGTATCTTGTCCAGCATCAGAAGCACTAAACTGGAACAGATCACTTGACAGAAACCGGCCCTGATCATCTAACAGAGCAATTCTGCTACTGTTATAATTTGTTCTACCATCTGGGTATACAGCAAGAGCGAGATTAGGCCAATACAAACTCCTTATCTCAGGCCCATCATACAATAACCTCAAGACATTATCACTATCAAAATAAAAATTAAAATACCCAGCTGCAAATCCTCCTTTTTTCGATGAAGATACCAACTTTTTCCCCTTTGTTAAGGCTTGAAAAGGCAACAATGTATCAGTTGGAAAATCAAAACTCTGCCAAAGAATCTCACCTTCGCGATCTTTTAATACAAGATTACCCGTATTTAGAAGCTCGGCTTTTCTTGCACCAGTTAAAGTTGAATTAGTTTCCCACACAATCGTGCCATCGACATCTTTCAAAACCATTACACCATTCTTTTTTAAGGTCAGTTTTGAGCCTTTTGCATTGACAGGTTTGTCGCGATTCGCCATCCAAACAACAGTCTTTTCCTTAGAATCAGTGAACCAAATTGCAAACCAGTATGCATTAGTTCCAACTCCATAGAAGCCACAGCTGAATGAATTATCCGGAGAAATAAGTATGTTTGACTCAGCATCTTCAGCTGAAAGAGAAGATCCTCTTTCAAGAACATTCTGATTCTTTGAACATGAAAAGTGAAAGAATGATGAGATAATTATTACAAGTAAGAATATATACCAAGTTTTG
This sequence comes from Apium graveolens, assembly GCF_009905375.1. Lineage (NCBI taxonomy): Eukaryota > Viridiplantae > Streptophyta > Magnoliopsida > Apiales > Apiaceae > Apium > Apium graveolens. The sequence continues at coordinate 3,514,713 of NC_133654.1, forward strand.
AGATACCTCATCAGAAAATATCTGCTAGTTTTGTGTATGATGTTGTGAATTCTGGGATTGTTTGCATATTATTTATTCTACAACATCACAATTTTAAAATTGTATAAATATGGTAAGTATAATAATTTAAGGAAGCATGGTGGAAAAAACCAATCATCTGACCTTAGATATGGGTCAGCACATGTTGAATAAATTTCTGAATGAGAATAGGAGAAAAAGATAACAGGTGTGTTATCAGCAACAAGACTGAAACTTCCATTTCTGGAGTCTAGTTGCAATAACAAGTTTTATACTTCAAGTGGACAAGTGGTTTCAGAAGAGTTTAGCACAAAGTATTTGACCACTTTAAAGATAAACTGTTCAAAAATTTCATGATGAAAGTTTTAATATGTGAAGTACTTTTAATACTAAGTTTTCCTAGTAGAGATCTGCAGAAACCTGACATAAACGAAGCAGCCTATCGATCAGAGAACTGGTTTGCAAGTGAGCAACCTCTTGATAATGGATCAGAAACAATGTGCAACCTTAAATCATTACTTGGTATAAGAACAATACAAAAGGAAAGAAAAAAAGAAAACGAAATGAATAACCTAAACAAAATGGAAACATAAATGAGTACATCAATCTTATGTTCTATCTTTCTACAGATCATCTTCACAATCTAATAGGGCTTGAACCACTGATGCCATGGTTGGCCTCTTGTTTCTATCTTCCTCCACACAAGAGAGGCCAATCTCGACCAATGTTCTAGCTTGATTCTTGCTGTAATTGCCTTGCAATCTTGGATCAACTGTTTCCTCTAGCCAAGATTTTTCTCCACACAGAATCTGTCTCTTCACTATTCTTACAAACCTTGCAAGTTCAACTTCAGGTTCTTGATTATCAGCATCGACAACCCAATTTGAAAGCCTTATCCCCTTTACAATCTCCAAAACAACAACTCCATAGCTGTATACATCAACTTTTGCAGTAATGGGGAGGTTCAAAGCCCATTCAGGAGCCATGTAGCCTTTTGTACCACGGATGCGAGAGAATTCTGAATTAGGCATACCTCTCTGTGACAACTTTGCAAGTCCAAAATCTGCAATCTTTGGTTCAAATTCACTATCTAGCAGTATGTTCTCCGGCTTTACATCACAGTGGATAACCCATTCTAGACACTCATCATGAAGATAAGCTAATCCTTTGGCTGTCCCTAGTGCAACTTTGAACCTTTGCTTCCACCCTAGGAAAGTAGATGTAAAAAGGTGAGTATTGAGCGACAAGTTTTCTATATATTCATAGACCAAAAGTCTATGTTTCCCTTCGGAACAAAACCCCCACATTCTCACTAAATTCATGTGGTTAATTTTCCCTATTGTGCTCAACTCTGCCAAGAATTCTTCATCTCCTTGAAAGATATTTCCCAACCTTTTCACGGCCACAGCTCTTTCATCGGTTAAATTGCCCTTAAAGACTGTTCCTGATCCCCCTTGGCCTAATTCCACCTTAAAATTCTTTGTGGCTTTCTTCAGTTCAGAATATGTAAATCCCCTGAATTGACTTGAGATCAGCAGATAGCCATCTTCAATTTTAGTCGATGTACCATGTTTTCTGAACAGAAACCACCAACCTGATACGAAAATCAAGAACTCAATGGCTCCAATAGCAGCTGCAAATGAGTAAAGATAAGCCCATCTGACCTTTTTGAAATCTATGTCATACATAGAACTTGTGCCCACCTGAACATTAACATTAGAAGATTCACATTTAGGGACAGATGGTGAGAGTAATGTGGAGCCTGCAACTTGTAAAGTAGCAGGCAGTTTCATATATATAGTGCCTGGAAAGCTCATTGTATGAACGCCATTAAAAAGGACTCCTTTTGTGAAGCAAAACCCTTCCCCAGTTACTCTATAGCTGAATGCTTGACACCTGCAATCCCCAAGGCAGAGGTCTCTACAAGCGCTAAATGAAATAGGCTTACTATTATTAAGATCAAAACCGTAGTAATCTACATGAGGAATCGCCACAAACTTCACCTCATCAGGCTTTAAACAAATAGAATTGTTGAACTTTGCTTTGCATCCACCATTCCAATCACTTGGATCACTCCTTTCATAACCAGGAGGGCAAGAACATTCAGGGTTCGGAGTATAGGTACATATTCCATTTCTTCCACAGAGCCCATGCACATTACACATTTGTGGCATAGCTTGCCATGATATGCTCCACAATTTCGTCAAGTTATTCAAGCTATAAAGCCTAAGATTTCCATCATAGTCCATTGTTAACCTCCTTTTTATACCTCTTCCAGCATCAGAAGCACTAAATTGGAACTGATCACTTGCCAGAAACCGTCCCATATCATCTAACACACCAATTCTACTGCTGTTATAATTTGTCCTACCATTTTGGTATATATCTATAGCAATATTAGGCCAATACAAACTCGTAATCTCAGGTCCATCATACAACAACCTCATGACATTATCACTATCAAAATAAAAATTAAAATACCCTGTTGCAAATCCTCCTTTTTTCAAAGAAGACACCAACTGTTTTCCCTTTGTTAGTGATTGTGACGGCAACAAAGTATCAGTAGGATAATGAAAACTCTGCCAAACAACACCACCTTTATGATCCTTCAACACAAGATTACCTGTATTCAAAAGCTCAGCTTCTGTAGCACCACTTGAAGTAGAATTACTCTCCCAAACATTTGTGCCATCAACATCTTTCAAGACCATAACACCATTCTTTCTCAAGGTCAGCTTTGAGCCTTTTGCATTGACAGGCTTATCGCGATTCGCCATCCAAACCACAGTCTTTTCTTCAGAATCAGTGAACCATATTGCAAACCAATATGCATTAGTTCCAACTCCATAAAAGCCACAGCTGAATGACTTATCTAAAGAAGTCAGCATGTTTGAGTTAACATCTTCAACATAAAGAGAAGAACCTCTTTCAAGAACATTCTGATTTTTCGAACTCGAAAATTTAAAGCAAGAACATATGATCACAACTATGACAATAAAACAAGGTTTAGTAAAATGATATCTCATTAGAAAAGATTAGTTATTTTGCTGTATGAAGTTGTGGATATGAAGTTATGTTACAGAGAATCAACAGCTCATTTTGAACAGAAAGTTGTAGAATATTTATTTCCTAGTGTAACACAATATTAATATTATATATAGGTGCATTTACATGAAAAGTAAACATGGCAAAAACAAATCATGACCTTGATATGGAATAAGAGTGCGTACATAATAATGCCAAGGATCAGTGACGACCATAATATAGGTGGAAAATAAATAAAAAATTAAACTAGTTATATAAAAATTTAGTTACATGGTTTTCTTTGCTAATTAATTATATACGTACACACTAGCCGTCGAATTTTGACGGAGAAACAAGATATTTCAAGTGGTGCACCAACTCATAAAAAATAATGTGTGCCAAAAAATTATACTATATCAGTTAAAAATACGTATATAAAATTATGATATATTTAGATCATGATGATAAAATAATGTGTCAAATATTAAATATTCTTTAAAATAACTTATATATAATAATGAAATTTAAAGTAGTAGTAGTTGTGGGGATAACTAGTGGGACAATTTTATTTTTTTTAAAAGAACTAGTGGGATAAACTAATCATTTGACCCTTCTGCATGATTAATTAATTCTTGGACTAAAAAATTAACAGATTTTGGATTTTATGTCATACATATGAATGCATGTTCAAGAAGAAACAGATTGAGTGTTTTTTACTATGAAGACTGAAAGATACATTTTTAGAGTCTAGCTTAATTCAAACAAGGTTCTAACAAGGTGGTTTCATAAGACACTGAATTTGACCACTTTTAAAGACATGTTACAGATTATTCAAGCACAAGTAGAGTATTTTTGTTAGGTTTTCTTCTGTAACGGCTTCTCAGAAATTTCTCAACTCTCTGCAGATTTCTACCAGGAAACACTATAATATTAAGTTTCCACACATGTATCGAGTATTCGTATTCGTATGTCATTGAACGTTCTTGATTCAAGTCGCATGTTATGTATTGAGTATTCGTATGATATGAAATGATCCTCGTTCAGGTCCAACCCGAAGGAGGGCATAATTTTTTTGATTATGTGTTGAGTATTCGTATGATGTGGAACAATGATGGTTCTCGTGGTTAGAATATTTGAGTATTTATCAAAAGTTTTTCATTTGTTTTAAATTGTAAATTGAACAAGTAGAGACTGGAGATAGGAAAGTGGTTTGATTTAGACTTTGCTAAGAGTCTGCTTTCATACTATACTTGTCATGCAACATCTTCTTCTTTTTTTTGCAAACTTCATCATCACCACCATTGTTTCTGAAGGTCTGATTGGAGCCTTTTGCATTGACAGGTTGTCGCGATTCGCAATCAAAATAAAGGTTTTTTCTTTAGAATCAGTAAATTACATTGCAAACCAATCTTGTTGGAAAAACTTAGAGAAGAAAAAGAAGACACCTACATTTTTGAAGAGAACTTGTACTGCTATATTTCTTGTTTTCTTTTCCTCCTGTAAAACTCAAGGTAAACTAGCCATTATATAGGCTTTACAAACATATTAAAACTAACTACTACTAAAACTAACCACTACTAATTAATGGGTAAATTACATGTCCATAATTTACTCCATAACTCCACTAGCCCACTACTAAACAATTCTAAAATAATATTTTTCTCTAATAATTAATCTATTGCTAAATATCAAATAATTAAATAAACAAATAATTAATAACTAAATTTAAGATTATTCCAACAAATCTGCAGTAGTTCCAACTCCACAGAAGCAACAAGTTCTGTGAAGTGATGCTAAAATATCTTCAATTAAATGGGTGATGTCTATAGACAGTTTTCTTGTAGTGCTCGAAAAGAACATTCTGAGACCACCCTATCTGATCCCAGTAACAACATTTTATTTTCCTACAGATTCACTTAGTATTAAGAATTACAACTCCAGACTCTATGTTCTTAAGAGGAATCAGATGTTCTTAAGATTATTAAAAATACTAATGTACAGATTTTAATTTGTCAGCTATAGACCAAAAAACAAGGCATGATAAATATAGTCTTAACATGTGCATTGGGGAAAAGGATACCAAGGCCACATTTTATAGTATTCTTGTATGTTTCTCCTTGTTCAGGGATGTCAACAGGACTGAAACTTCCTGTTCTACAGTCTACTCGACGTTCAACAGATTGTAACTTCTAAGCAAAATCTTCCACAATCGGTTCCATAAGAGTTTTGTTGAAAAGTTCTTTAGATGAAGATGATCTAGGACCGATTCCTAACCCCGAGAAGCAGCTAAAATTTAACTTATTATAACTTCACAGAACTGCAGAAATTGGTTCTTTCAGTCCTGATGAAGATTTTAGCTTTAGTTTTACCTTCAGTCCTGATGCCTTTTTTTGATTTCTCCTACCAATCTATGCATCAAGTAGTTGCTCCAGTTTGAAATGATTCGAAAACAAAGTTCTCTTAACATGCAAAACATGTAATCTCTAACTAAAAACTAATAAAGTATCACATGAAAGTATTAGCAGATCTAGCAGAATGATCTCTTACCCTCTTGTTAATGTTAAGGCTTAAAAACCAATCTGCATTAGTTCCAATCACCAGAAGCCCACAGGTGAATGACATTGCCTATAGAAGTAATAAAATCTTAATTAGCATCTTTAAATGAGTATTTGGATGCAGATAATGACTAGTCTCAGAACTCCAAAACGCGCCAGTAGAGAAAGACGAAGGATTAAAGTGAAAAGCTTTATTGAATTTAGAAAAACGATTACAGGATATCCAAAAAGACCTAATTTCTTTCAGAGCCAAATCTCAGGTTTAATCTTCTCTAGAGGTCATCTTCACAATTTAAAAGGGTTTGGACTACTGTAGCCATTGTTGGCCTCTTGTTTCTATCTTCCTCCACGCATGAGAGACCAATCTCAACCAACGTTCTAGCTTGATTCTTGCTGTAATTGCCTTGCAATCTTGGATCAACTGTTTCCTCCAGCCAAGACTCTTCACCACACAGAATTTTCCGCTTCACTATTCTTACAAATCTTACGAGTTCAACTTCAGGTTCTTGATTATCAGCATCAGCTACCCAATTTGAAAGCCTTATCCCCTTCACAATTTCTAAAATTACAACCCCATAGCTGTATACATCAACTTTTGCGGTAATGGGAAGATTCAAAGCCCATTCAGGAGCCATGTAGCCTTTTGTACCACGGATCCGAGAGAATTCTGAATTAGGCATCCCTCTCTGCGTCAACTTTGCAAGTCCAAAATCTGCAATCTTTGGCTCAAACTCATGATCTAGTAGTATGTTCTCCGGCTTTACATCACAATGTATAACCCATTCTAGACACTCGTCGTGAAGATAAGCCAATCCTTTGGCTGTCCCCAATGCAACTTTAAACCTTTCTTTCCACCCTAGGAAACTGGACGAGAAAAGATGAGAGTTGAGAGACAAGTTTTCAATATACTCATAGACCAAAAGCCTGTGTTTCCCTTCTGAACAGAAACCCCACATTCTCACTAAATTCATGTGGTTAATTTTTCCTATTGTGCTCAACTCTGCCAAGAATTCTTCATTCCCTTCAAAAATGTCTCCTAATCTTTTCACGGCCACCACTCTTTCATCCGCTAATTCACCCTTATAGACGGTCCCTGATCCTCCACGGCCAAGCTCCACCTTGAAGTTTTTCGTGGCCTTCTTCAGTTCAGAAAATGTGAATCCCCTGAATTGGCTTGATATCAACAGATACCCATCTTCAATTTTACCCGGTGTATCATGTTTTCTAAACAGAAACCACCAACCTGATACCAAAATGAAGAGCTCAATGGCTCCAATGGTACTTGCAAATGAGTAAAGATAAGCCCATTTCACCTTTTTGAACTCTATGTCATACATAGATGTTGATCCCACTTGAACATTAGCTGCAGAAGCTTTACAATTGGCACCAGATGCTTGGGGCATCACGGAGCCTGATACTGGAAAATTCTTAGGCAGTTTCATATATAAACGTCCTGGAAAACTAATAGTCCGAACACCATTAAAAAGATCCCCTTTTGTAAAGCAAACCCCTTCCCCTGTTAGCCTATAGCTAAATGCTTGACACCGGCAATCATCAAGGCAAAGATCCCTACAATCTTTAAATGTAATAGGTTTGCTATAATTCAGATCAAACCCGTAGTAATCTAGATAAGGAATCTCTATAAACTTTACCTCATCAGACTTCAAACAAACAGAAAGGTTAAACTTTGCTTTGCAACCACTATTCCAGTCACTTTCGTCACTTCTTTCATAACCAGGAGGACATGAACATTTGGGATTTGGAGTGTAGGTACAAATCCCATTTCTCCCACAAAGTCCATGCACATTACACATTTGTGCCATAGCTTGCCATGATATGTTCCACGATTTCGTCAAATTATCCAAGCTATATAGCCTAAGATTACCATCATAATCCATTGTTAACCTCCTTTTAATACGTCTTCCAGCATCAGAAGCACTGAATTGGAACTGATCACTTGACAGAAACCGGCCCTGATCATCTAACATAGCAATTCTGCTACTGTTATAATTAGTTCTGCCAATTTGGAATACATTCGGAGCATCAATGTTAGGCCAATACAAACTCGTTATCTCAGGTCCATCATACAATAACTTCAAGACATTATCACTATCAAAATAAAAATTATAAAACCCAGTTGCAAATCCTCCTTTTTTCGAAGAAGATACCAACTTTTGCCCCTTGGTTAAGGACTGAGATGGCAACAAAGTATCAGTAGGATAATCAAAACTCTGCCAAACAATAACATCTTTATGATCTCTTAATACAAGATTACCTGTATTCAGAAGCTCAGCTTTTGTAGCACCAGTTGAAGTAGAATTGCTCTCCCAAACATTCGTGCCATCGACATCTTTTAAAACCAGAACACCATTCTTTCTCAAGGTCAGTTTTGAGCCTTTTGCATTGACAGGTTTGTCGCGATTCGCCATCCAAACAACAGTTTTTTCTTTAGAATCAGTGAACCAAACTGCAAACCAGTATGCATTAGTTCCAACTCCATAAAAGCCACAAGTAAATGAACTGTCTGGAGAAATGAGTTTGTCTGAAGCAGCATCTTCAGCTGAAAGAGAAGAACCTCTTTCAAGAACATTCTGACTCTTGGAACATGATAACTGAAACAAAGAAGAGACTATTACAAGAAAGAAAAGAAACCAAGGCTTTTGATCCTGGTAGTGTCTCATAACAAAGATTTTCTAGTTTGGTCTTTGATATTTATGAAAATGTCATGTGTGGTTGGTTTTATAGACTCAAAAAGCTTATCATGATCAGCAACTAACATAGGCAGATCATGTAAGCTAGACCGTGTTCAACACGACTGATCTTCGAAAATCAATAACGTCTAATCTCGTAAAAATTTATTATTAAATATTTCGATCCGTCCTAAATTAGTTGTTAAAACTAGTAGTCCACATCACAAAAGATGAGTTAGTTGATAAAAGACTTGTTTAGGAAAGGGACAGGCAAGTCTACAAGGTTGATTTATGCATTTATTTAGTTCATTGGAGTGACAGAAGAGTCAACAAGGTTGAAACTTCATGTAATAAAATTCCACAATGTGTTGATGTAACAAACTAACAATTTTGGTAGCATATCTCATGACTCACACAAGCTTTGTACACAGCATTTGATTTGAACACTTCAACCCATGATTCAAGAATAAGACATCTTTTTTGAAATCAAAAAGTACGGAAAACATAAGCTTGTTAAGTAACCAGTCGCTAAATGTCAAGTAAACTGTCGCTATAAAATCTTAAGGTTAAGATACCATGCAATTAACATTACATGCTAGTAAGGAGATCCTTCCACAGTGGGTTGAATGGTTGATCAATGGGGTCTTACAAGTGCTAGTCCTGCAAAGGAGAAGTCTTGCACTTGCACTGCTTTTGACTACAATGTTTCTATACTCATATACTCATTCACACTTTCTATCCACCCATATACTCATTCACACTGACAGATGCAAAACAAAATTTCGGACAGCATATATACAAGAAAGTTATCGTACAAAAAAATAATCGACAACGTTATTCAAACACTACATATGGTTTGATGTTTCATATACACAGTACTCTATTGTTCTCCTGGTTCAGAATATCGAATTCACAAATACACTCTGTGGGAGAAGAAAAACTAAACCAAACAGGCAAACACACAAATAACCTCCTGTTCTCTCAGTTCAAATGAAAGTGAAATAAGGGATCATTTAAAAATAAAAATGCAGAAAATCAATATTTGCTACCAATTGAGAAAATCACAATATTCACATCATTCGTGTACATGTAGAAAAACCAACGGGATAATAGCATACAAATTTATAGTACAAACTTAAAGACGGTACAACAAATCATTAATGTGATACATTACATTTTAATTCTCTAGCACTCCTAAAGTACAGAGAAGGCACGTACAACACAGGCCCAATTAGCCAAGAGTCCGCCAAAAAATTTCTGTACATACAAAGAATTTTACATGGTACAACATATGCTGTTACGGAAATAATACTAACAACGACCTATTACTGAGGGAAATTTGGATCCTCACATTTAAGTAAAGCCAGCCTTTGAGACTTGGAATGGCTTTGCCGATTGTTAAGGACATCTACATATGTGCGCAACCTATACCGGTCTGAGTTTGTAAGTGAAAACGGAGGGTTTATAATGAGGGATGGTCCTTCCACAAGCAGGAAGACTAACAACTGCACTGCTTTCGAATATGAAATTGCTGCATTTTCCATGTGACCCATGTACTCGTCAACCTGCCAAGATGTAATAGATCACTTCAGAGAACCTAAATTATAAAAAGGAATATTAGGTGGAACCACCTAAAAGTTATGTATTTTCTTATTTTTTGATTTCACTCCTTACGTTCTTCGATAAAATACACCTGGCACACTAATGTCTACTCTAAAATATCTCTAGCACCTTAAATAATATTTACTATCTGTTAGAGCAAGTCCAATGGTGGTACTAAATCTATAATATAACATCCATAAAAAATAACTCACTCCAATGAACCAAGTATAGATGTTGCTACAATTGTCAACTAAGCATGCAAGCAGGGAAGTGGTAGAAAATGGGTAATTAAAGTAAGAGATGTATATAATTGTGCACTTACATATTATGTAGTTGAAATATAGCATTTTTCTATTTTACATCTAAGTTTAGCATCCCATTGGGGTTGGTTATTTTGCTTGGGTGCTCTATCGTAGCAATAGCACCCACTTTAGCACCAACCAGCATACAGTATATACATTCTTGGTTCTATATTTGAAACTAAGGATGGATGCATCCATCACTAGAAATGGAGGTTAAAGGCTAAACAATTATTGCATTCTACATCACCAAATACCAAAAGTATATTGAATTAGGTAAAAGTTAAAAGAATTATGTAATTTCAAACTAGTTATGAAACTAGCACTGGAGTGCAACTTTAATTTTGACACCAAAAAGGACTTTTTGGCGATATATTATAGCAATAGCTATAGCTATTTTGCATTTAGCATTGTATTTGCTCTTAACTGTAGCACATTTTCTGTTATAAAGTAAAAGAAAGTTAAACATATATATCTATGACGCCTTGAGACGTGATGTTATTTTATTTTGCCTCCTCTCACTTATTTTCCCTCTCACAACAGGGACACCGCATGTATAAATAATTCGATGAATTTAGATAGAATAGGTGCTAAAGGTATAAATGTGTAAACATTAGGGTACTAGAGATACGTAAGTAAAAATTGAGGTGCTGTGCATTATCTATCAAGCATGAGCATGCTAGAGGTATTTGGCCTTTTGCTTTACCATTTCATAACAGCTATATATATGGTATTCCCACTTGAACCAGACAGGTTTCAAAAGGTTGCACAAAGTTTAAGGTACAATCAATTATTTCTGTCAACAATTAGACCATGACAAATAATACAGGCTTAATTACATAAAATATGAGCATGCTAGAGGTGTTTAGGCCTTTTGCTTTGACCAGTCTATGGCGACAATATAAACGGTGTTCATGCTTGCAGTAAATAAGTTTCAAATGGCTGCACACGACTTAAGGTACAAATACTTATTTATGTAAACAATTAAAAAATCATAAATAACACTGGCAAATTAAGAACATATTTAAAATAATTTCCTATGGTTATAACCATATTCCATGGTCTAGTAGTTATAGCAGCCTGTGCAAATTACTAAACTTTAAATAAGACAAGGGACACCCCTCCCACCCCACCATGTATGACAGAATGTATAGAATGTAAATAAGTTCATGCTTTCAATGTAAAACACTTGCATCTTAAATTTCTTTTATTACAAACAATTTTTTATCCATATGCACCAAAAATGCCTTTGACATTTAGTTCAATGCTTCATTTTAGTAATTGATTACAAACAATAAATTTCAAACTAGAAAAGTGAATATACTTACAGCCCCATTTTTTCCCAAAGTAAGTGCAGACTGAAATATTGCCTCCATTGCATCTGGCATTTCCGTATTTCCTAAAGCATAAATTTCTAATATCAACATCACAGCTCCTAAAAAATATTTACGAGACTAAAGGCTTATGGAACAATCTGTATATTGATACATAGAGCAATCAATACAAAATTCTATATGAAACTGATTAAGGTTTATCTATCTTCATAAGAAAAACAGGAAATCGTTTTTCTTTTGTCCTTTTTTTGTCAGTGATAGGTATGGATTAGGCAAAAGGTTTTAAGTAGAAACCTACTGCCTGCAATTACAAGCACCAAACTCTAATCGGATGGTGCCAAAATATAAAATGCACGAGTAGAAAAGTATTCAGAATCAAATGGCACAAGTACTTCTCAAGCATACCAGGCTCAATAAATTTGGCAAGTTCCTCAGCATTTCCAACTTCTTGAAGAAAATCCCTTTCAATTTTAGAGCAAATATCTTCCTGGCGCTGAGGGTTAGCAGAATCAACATGTTCTTGCATATCAAGTTTAGCATGATCCTTGGTCTCTTGGGTTGGCCTACCATCAATAGCTGATGCAGCTTGTGTATGGCAGATATGTAATGCTTGTTTCCATATTGCAAGGATCACAAGCTGCATTGAAAATGCTTCTAGATGCTTTCCAGCCTCAGCCTGTTCAGAGATCAGATTCAGTGAGTAACTACAGGCACATAGAATGTAATGAAAGCAATTCAAATATCATGGGCAAGAATGGTTTATCATGAGATTCTCTGCTATTTAAAGGATCTTCAGCAGGTACCAACTCTCATACAAGGAACTACAACAAACAGGGTACTTGTCTTCTTTATTTCCTGCAAATTTTGAATGTGTTTAGCATATAGGACACTATCAAGTATCAGCGGTGCTACTCTTGCACTCCGACTGCTGGAACATCCCATACTTGTCCTGATTAATAAGGACGCTAAATATTTGCATAGCTTTGCTCTGGATTATTGTGCAGATTTTTTTGAACACTGATAAAAGATGCAAAGTTTTGGATAATTTTTTTATCAAATAAAAAAGGTTGTTAAGAAATTACTGGAGTATTATAGTGTAACGCTTCATCAGTTCATCTATCCTGAAAGGGGGGTTGATAAATATATCCTCTCTTATAACACAACATGATAAAATTCTGTAATAACCCATTCGTGTCCGCCTGGCCATTCCAAAGGAGTGAATAATAGATTATGCATAGTAACGTTACCGAAACAAAACTAATATATCGTGAGTGAGAGTGCAATGAGTTACCTTCTCGTTCACCAATTCTGTTATAGTAGATGCACAGTGCTGCAGTGACTTGATCCTTGTTAAGCAATCTGTTGATGGCTGCTCTGAAGCATCCCCCAGATCCAAGGATCCTAATGAAGTCCCGGATGGAGGAGAGCTTTGACTTTCCAAGCTACCAATGCGACCTTTACTGACCACTGCACCAATAATTGGCACTGGGGCACTTGACGCTGAGTTAATAACATTCCTAGATGTTAAAGGGGGGCTTCCTGAATTAAATGGTAAATGGCCTGGCCTATAAGCACTTGTTGAGGGAGACGACATATCCACAGGAGGACCAGAAACAAGAACATAATCCTGATCAATTAACTCCAGTGAATCTACAACTGTTTTGAAAAAAATAAGATAATAATAGGAATGACTCAGCTACAATATAATGGATAAGTAATAGATAGAAAGTGAGAGATTACAAACTAGAAGAGTGAGTACCCTTCGATCGAACATTTACTGCTGCATGGGCCACTGATTGCAGAGATTCTTTCAGACTTCCTTCTGAGGGTCTGCGATTGCTATATCTTAAACCTGAAATCTCTCCTTTATGCCCACCACTACTGTGCTTGGAAAAAATATCCTGCTTCCTTGGAGCATTGAACACTTCCCTAAGGTCATTCCTTTTATCAACAGAAAATCCATAAGTAGATCTTAGAGGAGACCTTCTAACATGGGATGGACTTCCATCAGGACCACTGGAATCATCATCTAAAGTAAAAGGTAGACAATCTTCTTGAGAACTCTCATCTGTGCTCCTGTCAGGATTGCTTTCGGAGAAAGGAAAACCATCTATTCTCAAAGATCTCATACTTCTGCATACACACAAACTTTATCACTATTATGTTAAGAATAGGGAGATTTGCCATGTATAGATATGACTGAATCTAATCCTAGAAGCCTTGTTTACCTTGTCATTTCATCCGTTTGCTTCTGAGAAAGAAATGGATGGTTAAAGAACTCTTCAAATGTCAACCTTTCCACTGTAGACAATGTGTGTTGTTATAAATATATAGTATAACTGAACAGCAAGTATTCTTTAGCTTGTTTTGAAAAAAATGTGACACTCAGATCTCTCCTTTAAATGCATTTTCACTAATTCATCTCAAATTATGAATATTTACCGTTGAGCCTTACTGCAAATGGTTGTGGTTGCGTATTGATTCATCATCATTAAAGCAAATTATACTTGTAGAAAAACTGTTTTTATGCTCATAACATATCTGCCAGCTATGCTGGACTAATGTAATTTGCTTATTCTTTTCACAAATTAAGCTCCTCAGTAATTGCTGAATCGCATACATATTTAACACAGAATTTGGAATAGTTTAGTATATATGTCCTTGTAATATGACGAAAATATTTTGCATTCCCAAGAAGCAAGGTGGGCTTTTCGTTAATATAAAGTATCTTAGTGCTCTGTTCCATACACTACTCAATCTAAATCTTCAGTCAAAATGTACCTGGATTACGTCGTAGCAATTTTCGACACAAGTCTACACATTCAGAACTCAAATCCGTTACATTTGATGGAAACCGTAATTCAGTTGACCTCACTATATTCTGAAGCAACTGAAGACACAAGAAACGAAGTTACAGACGAATTAAACAAACCATAAGAAGCAGAAAATTTATATTAGCATAAAATTTAACATAGGCATAAAGAACAAAAATGTAATAATGGACTAGATACGACTGCGAGTAGACAAACCTGTATTTGGTTGTTTCCTGTAAAAGGGGTTCTCCCAGTTACAAGCTGAAACAAAATGGCACCAACACTCCAGAGATCTGCCTGCGTTTAGAGTTCAAGGTTATTGCAGGTAAATAAACAGAAAAATAAAATGGCTGAGTTCGTGATTATATAAGAGCAACTGTCACCTTCGCATCATACTTCTGCAGTTGCATTATTTCTGGAGCCATATACAGTGGTGAACCACATAGCGTTTCAGCAAGATTTCTAGGCTGTAAGGATCTATTAAGATAAACTTAAATGTGATCATCAAAAGAAACATTGTATCGGGCCACTCTTTAAATTTTTATCTTGGATACGGAGAAATGACAGTATAGTTTTCCAATGTTAAGAACAAAGTATTAAAGCTGTTAAGCAGAACATAACTGCAGCACTACATATATCAATGTTATGAAATGGTAAGTACTCGAGACTTAAGCTAAGCCTTATCCCTATTATCTACTTTTATGAAGGAAATGGGGATAAAATACAGATCAGATATAAGAAGTAAATTCATGAGCTTGGCATTTAACTACAAGACTCTGAATTTTATAGAGGTCAAAGCAGGAATAAACTCATTGCTTAGAGAAATATACCTTGCAAATCCAAAGTCTGCAATCTTTAGAACCGCATTATCATCATTTGAAGATATAAGGAGATTCTGTTTGGAAAACAGGATACATCAGATACAGAATAAAGCACCAAAAATTGGTAGATTAAACATCAAGTATACTTAGGGTCACAGACAGATCCATTTGAACAATTCAACAATAACCAAATTACATATTGCAAAGAAACAAGATGCGGGGAAGCAATATATTTATGAAATGCAATATATTTATGAGTTCATTTAGCAATCGTTTATTAGCACACGATTTTTCTAACTATTAAAACAAGGGAGAACGATACCCACCTGCGGCTTTAGATCTCGATGGATTAGATTGTTATCACGGAGAATTTTCAGACCAGAAGCTGTAATATTATATATTGAAGATGAAAATAGTTAATCGGAAGAACTAACAAGATTTCCACATAGCTAACTAGAAGGGAGAAAAATGCAGGTAACATAAGATGAAAAAGTTGACTAATACCGAGCTGCAGCATAAAGTGCTTTGCAGTGGCTTCAGGAATTCTTTCTTGCCGCCTGTGAATAAACATGGAAAGGTCACCCCCTTTGCAGTATTCTAATACAATATGTATTTTGCCAGGTTCCTGAATGCCATAAACAAATAACTTATTGCAAGGAATACAATACCCAAAATGCAATTCACTGAAGCAAAAACATAATGAAAGTACTGATACAAAAATCTAACTTCAACTGTAAAATATTAAATTCCACAAGACAAAACAACTCTCAAAATACGATATAACCGTGGACAGAAAGCAAACGTCTTCTTTACAGGAGCAAGTACTACCAAAAAAATGAACTGAAGCACAAACACCTGCTTCGAGCCATCTCTCTCAAAACTAAACTATATTAAGCTGCTTTTTATAATCAATCAAAAGCTTTCGATTCACACACTTTTCCAGTTTCCAAGCAACTTTATAACCAACTCCAATCATTATATCCTACAAAACCACCATACCCTTTACTTTCCATAAAGCATCATAACAAACAATTAACCTTCAAGTTCACACCTTTCTTCAACTATCAACTCTAAAAATCTTATTTCTCACCACATTTCACATAAAAAATTAAGGTAAATTACGCAATCCTCAAAAAGTCAAAGAACAACAAATTAACAATCCATTTAACTAAAGTTACAATCTTTATTCACATTTAACTAATTAACAGTCTTCAAAACCAAAAATAAAAATATATAAAATTTACCTGAATCATATCATATAATCTAATAATATTTGGATGATTAACTTTTCTCAAAATATCAATTTCTGACATAAGACTCTCCTCCAACTTCTTGTTTAATCTTGCAGTTGCAATCTCTTTAATTGCCACCTCAGTGCCTAGAATTTTGTGCCTAGCATGCCACACAGTTGAAAAAGAACCCGACCCGATTTGTCTACCCACCAAATAATCACCAACTACTCTACCTCTGCTAGATGACTGAGCCATTTTTCTTGAAAACCCAAATTTCAAAATCAAAATTTCACTACAATTTTGAATTTTGAGACTACCCAGATGCAATTCAGCTGCAGAGAGTTGAGTAGTTGAATAAAGTTCAAATCTTGATTGAATATGACTATGATAAAAGGTGTTTTTTTGGGAATTTTCTTGCAAACCCTAATTTCAAAATCAAGAAATTGCTTCAATTTTGAAATTTGGGACTGACCCAGATAGAATTGAGCTGCAGAGAGTTGAGTAGTTGAATAAACTTCAAATCTTGATTGAATTTGACAATGATAAAAGGTATTTTTGTGTGTGTTTTTTTGGGATTATTCTTGGAAACCCTAATTTTTAAAGCAAGAAATTGCTTCAATTTTGAAATTTGGGACTGACCCAGATAGAATTCAGCTACAGAAAGTTGAGTAGTTGAAAAAAGTTCAAATCTTTGTTAAAGATGAGTTATGAATAAAAGGTGTTTTGTGTGTGTTTTTTGTGTGTGTTTTTTTAGGGAATATTGTTTTTTGTCTTTACTTGATGGGGATTGTTTGATAATGTTTTTTACATCTTCTGATTAGAATGTTAAAGTTTGATTAATGAGTAAGACATGCCTGAAGTACAATTAATGGGTTTTTAAAGCAAAAATTATTGGTTGTATGTAGAGGTTGTATACAACTAAAACAGGTATTGACTATGAATCTTTGATCAATTTGTAAGGATAAAAAGAATAATATAACTCTTTTTTAATGATACATAGTTAATGATTGAGTGTACATAGTTAATGATTGAGTGTACACGTTTGGTTCTTGGTGAAGTGTTATGCTGGTTGTTGGTTGTTTCATTGGTCAAGTTATTTGTCAATAAGGGGTTGCTAAATTGAATTAAATTCATTTGGTGATGCTTATTCTCTACAAGCAGAATGTTACTCTTTGTGAATTCATCTCGTGTTTCAATCAAAATTCTTGTAATTGATATTGAATAGATTCATTTGACTGAATACATAGTGAAAATGTGAAAAAGAAACACAGGAAAAAAACAACTTTTTTTAATAAAAACAATAAAGATATCATTTTCCTTAATGAAACATAAATTGAAATAGAAGGTTATGTATATATAGAATACAGCTGACATTTTTCATAAATTATTAGTATGAAACTATGAATTGCAAGGGAAAGTAAGGGTATCCCTTCAAGTTCTCTTCTTGATCTTCTGCAGACTTGAAGACTTGAATTCATAGGAAAATTATAAGCAAAGCAATACAAGTTATGTTGTTGTTTTCTCTAATCTTCCCAGGACTCTGAAAGCCTGCATAATTCTCATTATATGGTCATGTCTTCTTTCCAGCAAATTCATACAGAAACAAAATATTTAGCAAAACATTATGCATTTCCTTCTCGAGGCATATCTCTCTGCTACCTTTGAAATCAATCCCAATTCACTAGCTTACTACTATCAAAAAAAATGGTAGAAATTTTTTCACCACGACGTTGGTACACCTCAACGGAACGAGCTGAACAAACTAAAGTTTCTAGTGAAACTATTTGTGTAGATATGCTAAGAATTTTAAAACTGGAAGGTGTGCAAGGGTAAAAGACAGCCGATGCATGATTACACAAGGGTGCCAAAGCAACGGTCTCCTGCATCCCCCAGTCCAGGAATTATAAACCTAAAAGAATTACGATTTAGTTAAACTTCAAGAGACAACTGCACTTGGTGTAGTTTCAATTTATTTATTTATTAGAACTGTGTAAGAGTGTTTACCCTTTCTCGTTAACAACAGAGTCCACGACGCCAGCATATACATGTAGCCTGTATAATTACAGAAAGATATGATAAAATTATGAGAGACGAGCTTCAATGATTTAATCTGCTCAATATTGATACAACTATTACCCTGGGAACTTCTCACTAAGCTTTTCAAGAGCTGGCGGGGCAGCAACAGCAGATACCTATGCAACCAATTGAGCCAACCACAGTGTAAAGGAGTTATAACAAGACTTTGTGTACTTCCACATATATAATAGTGTCAGTGTGTCACAAGGCCTGTCAATGGATCGGGTTTGGATCGGATCGGCCTAAATCCATATCCATATCCATTTATTTTTTCGGATTCGGATTCGGATCGGCTCCGGATTTTTTATAGACCGATCCATATCCGGATCCGTTCGGATCACGGATTTCGGATCGGATATCCGCTCCATTTATGTATATTTATTTTTTTTAACTTCAATTATTACAAAATCTTTTTAAAATTGACAATTTCGAAAAATATTAAAATACAAGTAGAATATAACGAAGTCTAAAGATAAATTACGAACTAAAAATCGTTTTTTGAAACAAACATACTATTGGGTTGTACAGTATTTTAATTCTAACAATGAAAAAAATTGATGTTGCAAAATAAAAGTGTTATATAAATTGAGAGTTGGGTTATGCGGCTCTAAAAGGTAAAAGAACTAGGGTTATAGAAATGGACTAGACTATAGAGATCGAACCAAACGAAATATAGATAATGGGACTTGACTCCGGGATAATGGGACTTGATTCGAGGATAACGGGACTTGACTTGGAAATAAAAGTGTTATATGAATTGAGACTTGGGTTATGTGGCTTTAAAAGGTAAAAGAACCAAGGTTATAGAAATGGACTAGACTATAGAGACTGAACCGAACGAAATATAGATAATGGGACTTCACTCGAGGATAATACGTTTAAAATTAGAATTATTAAAATAATTTTTTATTACATTATATATATATATAAACCGGATCGGGTTATTAACGGATCGGATCGACCTAAATCCATATCCGCTCCATTTATAATCGGATTTTTCTTATCGGATCTCGGATCGGATTTTTAATAGGTCGATCCATATCCACTAAAATGGCCTCGGATCGGATTTTCGTTCCATTGACGGGCCTTGACCATTTGGCACATAAGAACAACAGATTCCATAATAATAATAATACTACCAGTCAAATTGTAAATACTCATGAAGATTTAGCTTCTTAACCTAATACGATAAAAAACTATGAATAGCGGTAAACATTCTTTTTATTTACTTACCACTTTCATTTGTTTGTCATTGACTCCCCGATTCTTTAACAATTCAAGAGCAGCGACCACTGTACCACCTAGAAAACATATCACATGCAAAAGTAAGACAAACCGAGAAGAACAATCCAAGTAGAAAGCATCAAAGAATATTTCAAAAGAGAAATCCCTCAAATAAATTAACAGACATGGTTCTTAAGTATCTATAAAAACAAACATACTACAATTAAATAAAAGATATCCTGGAAGATATCTGTTGCTCGGGTGCAGTGAGTATCCTTAATATATTTATTTCCAATAAATGTCACAATTTATTAAACAAGTCTAATCATTGCATCTCCATCTATCACAGGCTAATATGATCATGATTTAGAGAGAGATGATGGAGTAGAATACCTGTTGCAAGCATAGGATCTACAACAAGTATGCGAGATTCATGGGGAAATTTGTCAGGTAGCCTGCAGAAAGGACACAAAACAAAGAAGAGGGAACCAATGTCACCTTGGTGATAATGGACATTTAAAATGCACATTGAATAAAAAAAACAACATGGATCAAAAGGATTTCCACAATGAGGAAGACTTACTTATTAAGATATACAGATGGCTGTAGTGTTTCCTCATCTCTGCTCATCCCTTAATCCGGAAACAGAAAAATAAGAAATCATACATCACTCATATACATGATACATTTGTTCTGGGGAAATACCACTATATACAAGTTTGAGGAAACTAATTATGTACCAGTAGGATGAGTATCGAAATATACGACAAAGTTACTACCATATGATCAGGTAAACAGACTTCATTCACCTCAAGTGAAATTGCTAACAAGAGTTACACCTCAAGTGAACATGCTAACGATAGTTAAAAACATTATAATAAAAAATAAACATAAAACCATAACTTACCTAAATGATATGTTTTCGTCGCTGGCAAGACTGAAGATGCATGTTCAGCAAGAGCAAGACCAGCTCTCAAAATAGGAATGATCTGCGGAACTCAATGGGTACAATGTTAGGTGACTGGCATACATCGAGTATTGCAAAATATCAACCCCGAATCTTTTTATTCTAAAATTGAAGAAATAAGCCAGGCCTGGAGAAGATATATAACTACCGCAGTAAAGAAGATTTTGCAACATGCGCCTACACTATGTAGAAGTTTCAAATAAATATATATGATGACATTTATGAAAAACTCGGATTATCGGTATACTAACCGCAACAGGTTCCCTAGGATCAACAAACTCTACAGAGGCGATACCCATTGGTGACTGAATCTCCCCTGAGATCATGGGCTGCAGATAACAGAAGAAGACAATTTTACTCGGACAAAAAATTGCATTCTTGTCATGGAGAACATAAATGTCATGTTTAAACTTTAAAGTTCTCAATTCTAAAGCAATTAACTAAGCATGTCCTTTATCATGAGAAGGAAACTTAGTAGCTTCCGTCATATTCAAATTTAAACAGATAAAATATCAAATATGCAGAAAAACAGATGTACAGTGAAAAGAATTCATATCCAAAAACACGTGAATATAGTAATCTGAACATATAACTATTAACTAGCCAACTTTCTAAAATATCATTATGTTTAGGTGAATCGTGTGATAGTAGATGTTTGCTGACTTAATGAATTTTATTATCGGCTTTTGTTATTGCTTAGGAGATGTGTTCTAGATATCGTTACAACTTTTACATTGATTTGGAAGAAGTTAGAACCACATGTCCAAGGCTTACTAGAAAGTTAGTTAAGGGAAACAAAAAGCTTGGCCCAGGCTCTGGTTAATTTGACAACATCTTTTTAACAGAGATAATTGTTTAAGAGGGAACAAAAAATGTCACCAAGAATTTAAAGGTGGAAGAAAGTATGGAGCACTTTTATTAATTACACATGCATATGTCAATTAAACTTGTCTATATAATTCATGCAACTAACAAGATCTAAGTTCCTCGAAAAAAAATATATCCAGTGTCCAGTTCTACTAAATTCAGTTCAATGCTTTTTTAGTGAATCCAGTGAAGGCAGAAAGCAACATGTAGCAATTCACAAGAGAAAAACAGGTTACCAGCCACTCCCTTGCTGCTTCATAAATAAGCAATCTTCCCAACTCAGCCATTGCATTCCCTACAATTACACAATATCTCAACTGCCGTCTTCCCCAATTACACATCAACAATTTATTTAAATCTAATATTATAATATATTAACAAAGGTTTGAGATTGGAATCACATCACTAACTTATTAAAAGATAATCTTCACACTATCAACTTCAAAAAATTAACAAATTCTTGGATTTTTATCGAACCAAATTAATAAAAACACACAACATACCCATACAAAATTAATAAACATATACTTATAAAATAACCATCTTTGAAAAACTAGTCTTTATTAATTTAAACAAAAACACTTTCAGTTCTATATTCACAGATACATTTGACATTTCAAATGCTATCCAACTTATAAATTCATCAAAACAAACAACATAACTTCCCAAAATCAAATCTTTATCACCAAACAAACTTACTAAAAGCAAGGCAAGTAGTCTGCTCATTCCGAAGCACCGAAACCCAATGCTTAATCAAAGGGTGTGAAGGAACAATCACCTAAACAAAAACCCACCATCAAAATCAAATCTTTACACAAAAAACCACAAAACACACACTAATTTCACACACAACAACCCAAACTCACCTGCATTCTATTCTCAATCACTTCTCTCTTCTCAGCTACCATCTGGGCACTCATTGAAACCCCACAACTCCTTGATTTCTACAATCAAGAATCATACACACAAAATAAACACAAATAAAAAATAAACACACATATATAAATCAAGAAAACATAAAGGGGTCATCAAGAATTGTAAAATAAACCTGAAAAGTGGAGGAGAGAGTGAGATTTTGAGAACTGAGTGTGGTAGGGTTATGGTGTAAGTAATTATATGAATGTAAGTATTGTTTGGAAGGAGGGTAATTGATGAATGAAAAATTGAATTTGGTGGTGCATGCCATCTTGTGTTTGCTTTTGAATGTGATTGTAAAACCCATATCAGGCCCATCTTAAGATTTTGTTATTTGGGTTTTTTGACTATAGGGGTTTTAGGTTTAAACTAGCTCCTAAACCTCGCACAACAATTCTTATCTATTAATTTTTAAATATTTTAATATTTATTAAATATATATTTTACAAATATTTGTAGCAGAAAAATATGGATATATTTATAAAAAAAATATATAAAAATGTGTAATATGTAAAGTGATTGTAGTATAAAGGAAAATATTATTTTAATTTTCTTTACCAAACATTTTACTCTTTAAAATAAATGATTTGAATTAACTACGCAATACGAATTGATCCAAATCATTGAAGTAGAGCATAATTATTAGTAATGATGGTAGCTAAACATTTCATACCGAGATGCTTTTAGTTTTTAACAGTAATGAAAATTTTAAAATTATGGTGAAATGGGCGATGATCGTTATGTGCATTGTTTTAAGAGTTTTTTTAATCTTCTCACCATGTTCAAATATCAGTATTAATTACTTCCCTCATGCAATTCGTGGGCATACTCGACGTCACGTATTATGTGCTTACGGGGGTAGAGATTGATTCTAAATTATTTATTCATAAATATGATTTTATGTTCATAATTTTTAACTAATTATCGATTCACAAGGAATGATCATCTGCTCTTATTATAAGATCGTGAATGGATATACATATATTTTAGTAAAGAGAAGAATCTTCTTCTTTAAATCTTTTCGTCTCAAATTTATTTCTTTACGACCGCAACCATATTATCGGATCGGTTTTTATTTGGTTTGGTTATTAATTGGTTTGGTTTTTAATGGTGCGGTTTGGTTCGGTTTTGTTTGGTCTTGATTTCGGTTTCAGTTTTTGTGCCGGGTTTGCTCATCCATAGAACAGTCACAAACGTGTACAATAAAATCTCGATGAATGAATACATTAGGGAATGTAATTTTTTTATTTACCGAGATTATTAATTTATTTGATGAGTTTATTTATTTATCGAATGTTCGTCTATCGATACTGTATATTTTATGCTTATGAATATCCTACATTATTCTTTTATAAAATTCGTATAAAGAGGCTAACATGTTTCGATGGTTACAGAGAAAAATATATTTTTAAAATTACTATGATTCGAAAATCATGCTTCGATTCATTTATTAGAATAAATTGGCTATGTTACACATGAAATTTGGGTTTAAAATGAATTTTTTTATTAAAGTTGTATATGAACTCTAAATTTAACTATAAATAAAAAGTTGTACAATTAAAATACATGTACTCTTTGTTGTTTTGCCCTAATATAAAGCTAGTATATAGAAATGAGTTAATTAATAAAGTCTCAAATCGTTATATTTTATAGATATATTAAAATAAATATCAAATTAAATATAAAGTAAGACACAGTGTAAATAAATAACCTCTACCTCAACACTTAATGTTATAAAAAATTACACAAATGTGTCTCTAGCTCAAGTGGTTGATATGCTAAAGTTACAAATAGTTGACTTGGGTTTGATTCCCATCCAAATCAACAATTTTTAGTATTTAATAAAATACAGGGGTAAAATAGTAATTACGAATAAAATGTTTCCCCAAAACTTGATGTTGCAGTAATATATATATAATAGAAGATTTTGCGAATTACGGCCTTATTTTCAAATTTTGAAAAGAAAAAACCCAAAATTTCAATGCGGTTATGAAATGGCCTTTTATATCACTCAAACATGTAATACTTAATTTCTTAGGTGGTGCATTTTGGAGTTTTGGCACAAAATGACATAGGTTAGAGTTAGCTCAGTAGTTAAGTGGTGTATTTTGGAGTTTTGCTCGTAGAATGACGGAGGTTCGAATCCCCTGGACAGCAAATCAATTTTTTGAACCGGGGACAAAGTTAATCATCACCATTAAACATAAGAAATAGTTGTGCTTTTGTGCTAGATAGAAAACGCAAAAAAATATTTTACTTTTGAGTGACAAAAAGGGTCATATTATAGCGCATGTAAGATTTTGGGTCTTTTATTCTTAAATTATGATACTATGGGTCATTATCCAAATTTTGCTAAGGAATAATTTTTTTAAAAAAAACTGTAGCGACTGGGAATTTCGCGATGTAATTAAATGAATAAAGTATAGTTTTGTGCTATAATTATGGTTCATGTGGATTTATGTGAATAAATAAAAGGTTAAATGATTTTGTGGTTAATTGTTATTGTTATATAATAGTAACTGGGAACCTAAAATAACTCGTTTCAGTTTGATGAGTCAGTTAAGGGATTAAGCTGTGTCGTCGGGTCGTCAAGTTGAACGGAACCCGTATTAAAAAAGGATTAAAGTGTTTAGGATTGTGAATGTGAAATATATTTGTCGTTCTTATGTAATTGTATGTTATTTGATCGTACGTGTGCTAATATGTTATTTGTGGGATTTTAAATATTTTAAAAGAATTTATAATGATTTGTTGGTCCTTCAATAATTTTTTATAAAATTATACAAATGAGATCAAGGTGCGAGATTTGCTTTATTATCTCTAAAATAGTCCAAGGGACTTTTTAAAATGATAAGAGGATTTAATTTGACGTCTTGATATTTTAAAATGATTTTACGAAGTTTATTTGTATTATTTGGGATTGAGTTGCAAAATCCATAATAAATAATCTATTCGCTTAAAAATTTATTTAAAAATATGAGTGAAGAGCTAGTTTTATTTTCTTTTAAAAAAAGGAATAAAAGTTTAGTTACTTGTGAATGCAGTGGAGTTAAATTGTATTTTTATTAATTAGTTTTGTAAATCAAAATAGAAAAAGGGAAAGGGGATTTTGCTAATTACCAAAATACCCTTGGAATGTTTTATTTATACTCCCTCATCTTCCCCCTTTTCTTTCTTTTCTTCACTGTTTCTCTTCTTCTCTCTCTCGAACTCTCTTTTCCTCTCTCTCGGTACAACTCTCTCTCTCTCTCTCTCTCTCTCTCTCTCTCTCTCTTGTTTCATCCAAATCCTCCGGTAAAACTTAATCTTTATCTAAGATTTGAGTTCCTTGTGCTCTAAATATATATATATACATACTTGCATGCGGGTGTTGTGTGTGTGTTGTGTTCGGTGTTTGGTATGAGAGCCCTGAGTTCTTGTTTTGATTCGGTTTTTGCTTAAATCCTTGCAGTTCTGTGATGATCGAGTGTTGCATGTTGATTGTTGCTGTGTTTTTATGTGTAAATCGGTGAGGTTCGAGTTGGGGGCCAAAATCCGGCAACCCCGAACCCTTGCCGCCACCAGTGATGAACTCCGGTGAACCGGCGGTGAGCCATGATGTTTTAACTGAGCTCTAAAAGTCCATAAACTCGATTTTGAGTATTGAATGTATAGATTTTTAAAGCACGAAGATTATTTTCGGTTTTTTTAAAAGAATTTAGTTCGAAAATTTGTTATTAAACTTGGAGAAATTGTTGAATGATTATAGTTGGATTTGGATTAAGAATGAATTGTGATTTAAATAATAAGTATGATGCATGCATGATAGGTTTTGTTTAAATTTGAGTCTGGGTTCGATTTTCTTCAAAAAAAATGGTTTAAAAAGTTTTTTATTGCTAGAGTTTGATTTGAGTTAAGATTAATTTGTAGAAATTAACTTTGCATGTTGATTTTTGGAGTTGCTTGTTGTTTTGATGGATTAGGGTCGAATGATGTTTTGTTTTTTAAGGAAGAAATGGATCAAATTACTTGGTTAATTGATAAGATTTGTGATTTTGATAACTCGATGATTGTAATTCGATCTTAGTGGATGTGGATAACTTGTTTGAGTCGAATTTTGTGATATATATGAATGTTATGATTTTGTTCATCGAGTTTAAGTCGAAATAAGGTCTGGATGTAATTTAGGAATTTCATGTAATGTGTTAAGTGTCAAAATGTGGTTGCGTAGATACGATTCGAAAAGAATGAGTTGTTAAGATCATGAGATGACGTGGTTACTTTTTATATGTGAAGTATCAGGATAATTAGTGATTACTTGCTAAGAGTATAAAAGTGTGTATTATTATGTGTTGTGTGTGATGCATGTGCTTATAAGTTAAGTTGCGATTGGGGTAAACGCTAGACGTTCTAAGAAACGTCAATAGTGATCGAATATCTAATTAGGGTTTTATGTTGAATTGTGGATTCAGATAGCAGAGGCATTCAGGCTAGTAAAGGGAAAGAGCTCGTAAGTGGCAGTAGCTCGTATACCGTAAAACAAGAAAGCTATTTGAGACAAGTAACTCTGCCTTCTCTTATGATTTGGTTATAGATATGATATTGTCAATGTCATGATAAAGTAGTGATTCTTTATAGCACTTGTGATAAACCTGTTATTGATTTCTGAGAAACCCTGATATAGTTCTTTGTAACAACTTGTTATCAATCCATGTTGATCCTTTATAATAACTCTATTGACCCTGACATTTATTATCTTACTCTATCACTTTGTTATCTTTTGATCTCTTAAACCTAAGAGGACCTTTACGAACCTCCTTACGTAATGTTTTGATTATCATCGATTCTTCGATAACCCGTATACTTTGTTTTGTATTGATCTTTGGAACTATCTGATCCCGAACTAGTATACCATATTTATCATTTGATCAAAATCTTTAGTATTGATCCCTGTTTACTTTCAATTCGTTCACTTTCCTTGAAATCTTGAATTGAACTTAAGAATGATTTTCGACTTGAATGAGTCCGAATGATTTCATATTCTTGGTAATGATAAAATGAACTTCGTCAACTTTTCCTACTTCCAACATAAAGGTTTTCCAAACGAATTCCTGATGAATTGGATAGAGATGTAAGAGACTAGTGGGACTAGTCCAATATAAGGCTGAAATAATGTCATAGGTACCTTAACGACCAGATGGAGGTCGGTACGGGCTGATCACCCGTATTATATTTAATAGATGGATATTCCAATCAAGGGTTCCTTTATGTTTTATAAAAGATAAAATAAATATAATCTTTAAAGTAGTTTGCTTCTTTTAAAAGAAATGAAATGAAATGATTTATATTTTCGTTAAAGATGTGAAACATGTGAACCCTGTCACTTTAATTAGTTGTTGAATTTCGAAACTTGAATAATCGCTTCTTTCAGTTGAGAAACTCTTTTAGAGTCCTGCTAATGATTTGTGATGAATGTCGGCTTTCTCCCAATCTCGAGCCTTGAATCCTGAAAGCCCGAAACCTTCTTCATGACCTTTACTTAGTCAATAACTTCCACCTAGAGAATGAAAGTAGAATGCCTCAGATATGGATATTTATGTTGCACTGTAGAACTGTTTATATAGTTACTTGCTGAGGTTCTTTGCTCATTCATTTGCTTTGATCTAACCATGACAGTTAAGCAAGAAGATGGTCAGACTTAGGCGCACCGCTCGCAAGAGCATTCCCGGCGGTCCCTATCGGGTTGTAGGTTTCCAGATGCCAGGGCAGGTAGTTGTTATGTGTGTGTGAGCAAACATATTAGTTGGAAGGACTTGTATAAGTTGGTTCAGATACTTTGGGTTATCTGTCGATTCCCTGTCGGAATCGAATAAATTTGGATTTAAGTATAATTTGGGTTGTAATATATTTATTTTGGTTGGTAGTTATAATCTTGTCTCATACTTAATCATGTTTAGATCATATTATTATCGGGATTTATTATATTTGTTGTTATTGTATTAGTTAAATGGTGTGTGGGTCCTCATTTCCTGATCCCAAGATTGAGGGCGTCACAAAAACTATGATGATCAAATATTTTACCAAAATTTTGGAGTGATATTTTTTTGGAAATGCACCAAAATGTTGTAGCCTTGAAAAACAACCCAAAATGCTACAAGATGTAGCCTTTTGCTTCTTTTTTTTTTAATTTAACAAGTTTTAATATTTTATGGTTCACTAATCCTCTTTTGGGTTTTAGGGTGAAAGAACAAATATTTTGAAGGTAAGGTTAAAAATGGGGCAGGTTTTTCAAATCTCATATCCACCCTGCATAAAAATTATTTGCCAGAATCGATGCCCCGTTCCCCGTGAGAATTTAATTTTCAATCCCCATCTCTGTCCCACGAGGCGATTTGTAGTCCCTAGCCCGTCTCTCCCCACTCCATTTAATAAATATTTTTTAAAAATAAATTATTTATTGATAATTTTTTATTAAAATTTTAATTTAGTTAATACATATATATTTATTAAAATTGTGCTGCAAAAGTAATTACTAATTCATAATATAGGTTTAGAAAATAAAAAAAATTATAGTCTCCTTTAAAATATTTGCAAAATAGTTAGAAAATTATAAATAAATAATTATCTTATATAGTACCTAATGGATGAATATACTATAATATTATCTATAAATTTTATCAATAATATATTATAAATTTATATGAAAATATAGACTTATATATATATATATATATATATATATATATATATATCGGGGCGTGACAGGTTTTTTTCACGGGATCACATAAATACCAAACCTACCCCACATATATGTGCGACGAATACTTGATCCCCTCATTCCCCATTTTGTCGGGGCGGGTCCCCATATTCCCCAAACCATTTTAAAGTCTATTTAAAGGTATTTGGGTGGTTTGAAACCAACCGGAAGTCGGACGACAGCTTAGGTTTTTTCAACGGGCAGGTTGAAGGTGGGGAACGAAATAGAGAAGAGGGAGAAAAAAGGAGGAAGGGAAACGATTGGATTCGAAGGGATGATCATTTTGGTGGTAAACGGAGAGAGAGAGAGAGAGAGAGAGAGAGAGAGAGAGAGAGAGAGAGATACGTGT
This sequence comes from Apium graveolens, assembly GCF_009905375.1. Taxonomy (NCBI): domain Eukaryota; kingdom Viridiplantae; phylum Streptophyta; class Magnoliopsida; order Apiales; family Apiaceae; genus Apium; species Apium graveolens. Next base: position 3,544,235 of record NC_133654.1, read on the forward strand.
TGAAGCATTTTAAGCAGAAGATTCTCAAAAGTAGGTAGGTAGTTGGGAATAAAACAACAATTTTTATATTGATGCATATTCATGCTAATCGTTAAAATTGTACCACGTTGCATTATATTATTGTTATATAATTTATTATTTGATGATTATAACCCTGGATTAGCTTTGTATAAGTTTAACATTTGTTTATTAATAAGTTTTATCAAGTTTTGACTATGGTTCCGAGTTCAACGAAATTGAGGTTAAGTCGCCAAGTTTGATTGCGATCAGACCGATTTTCACAGATGTGCTTGGTGGTTGTTTGTTGTTACGAACGTATTTAAGAAGTCAATTTGGTTATATTTGGCTTAAAATGTAATAAATCGAGATGATTTGAAGGCGTTATGGGGCTGTTGGAATTGGCCGGAGTTCTTGAACTCACTGACCGAAATTTGGGTTGCCTGTTTCCGGTGGTCTGTTCTTGGCTTCTCTGGTCATCTTCAACCTCCAACCTTCATTTGAGCAATCAGGCCATAATATCCCTGAACAGTTAACTCCGTTAAACCCAATTTGACAGAAGTTATTTATCTATTTAAATATGAGTAAAGTGCACTTTGTGTACTCGCACTTCGGTGAAGACACCACTTTTAATATTACAGTTCAAAAATAACCAATTGAAATACTGCATTTCTATTTTCGTTACAGATGAATGCAATCCGTTAAATCTGATTAACGCCGTGAGGGTATTTCAGTAAACTCAATTCTCAACGGTCAGATTGGGTATATGCATATAAACATTTCATTGTATGTATCTCCTTCGTCAGTCTAAACCTATTTTCCAAATTACATCCCACCCAAACAGAAATATGGCAGCTACAGAAAACATTTTGGATCTCGCTTGTGATTGTGATCGAATGAGTGTGGTTAAAACTCGTTGGTTTGGTGTGAACGCGGGTCGGAGGTTTCGCGAATGTGGGCATCAATCTTGTGCGTACTTTGTTTGGATTGATCCACCCCTTGGAGGTCGTGCTGTTGAGGCTATTGAGGAGTTACACGAAATGCATTTTCAAGCTCTTCGAAGGAACAATCGCAGGAGGGACAGGTTGATTGAAAGGCATGAAGTTGAGACTCTTAATTTGAAGCGAAAATAAGGTTTTATGGTGGTTGCTATGTTTATTGTCTTCTCTGTGATGATGAGTACTGGACTTGCTTCAATTATGCCTGATAATGTGGTTGATGATTACGAGTCCGATGAAGATGCTTAAGATCTTAAGTTTTAGGTTTTTGTTGGTGTGTTTTGTCTTTTACCTATGTTCATGAAGATGCTTAAGATTTTATGTTTATTGTCTTAATGTATTCGAATTGTACTCTGATGACTATGTTATTCTCTGTAAAGTATCTAATCTTTTATTTTCGAATTTGAATGCTACATTTGATAATGTATTGTAATATAATTTTAACTTTCAAATTAAACAAAAGAGGTCAATTCATTGCAAATTGTAACATAAGGTTCCATACCAAGGTTGACCATAATAAAAGAAGGTTCATATAGACCATAACCATGAGTCTTGACTACAAAGGTTCTATTACATCCTTACAAAAAGAGCCAAACTAAGGTTCATATAGACCATAATAAAAAGTTAGCATCAAAATAAGCAATGTCTTCTCAAGATGGTTGATCAACAGTCACAATCATTAGGTTTTTTACAACTTCCAAACAGGTTTCTTCTTAAGCCTGCTTTCCCTTTTCTTCCTTGCTAGCTCCAGATTCCTCAAACTTGTAACACCGGCCTTGTCTTTAGTTGTGAATCCAAGTGCTTGAACACCAAGAGGATTGTTTGTACCTTGTTGAGTGTTGATATTGGTGAAGACACCGCCTTGACTGCCTTCTCCAAGTGTAGTGGACCTTGTTGCCCTCCTTTCACCACCCTGACTGCCTTCTCCAAGTGTAGTGGACCTTGTTGCCCTCCTTTCACCACCCTTACTGCCTTCTCCAAGTGTAGTGGACCTTGTTGCCCTTCTTTCACCACTTTGTCTACCTTGATTTGGAGTTTCTTGGCCTCCCTGACTGGCTTCTCCAAGTGTCCTGGAGTTTGAAGCATCCTTTCCACCACTAACTTCAGCTGTCTTTGCCTTCTTGGTCCTAGTTTTCACCTGCTTCTCACAGCCATTAGCTTTGTCATGTGCCTGTGAACATAAGAAGTACATACTCTTCATATACTACTCCTGATGTGCACACATTATCATATTGAGATAATGAAAAAACAACATACCCTAGCAGGACAAGTCCTCATGTTATGAGAATATTCAGTACAATAAGAGCACCTGACTTTAGTGTTCTGTCTCTTTAACCTTGTAGCCCCAGGGGTGGTTGCATCATTGGTTTTGTTCCTTGATTTCTTTGGCCTTCCTGTTTGTACCTTAAGTATAGGTGGTAGTGGCTTAGGGTAGTCTGTTGCATCCCATTCTTCTTCACCACAAATGGGATCAAGAATGTGGTTGTATGTTGCAAGGAAACTATCCTTTGAGTAGCAAGCATGAATATACTCCTCATAATTTTTCTTAGACCATGATATGCAAGCACATGCATGGTAACATGGTCTACCTGAGATCTCCCATTTCCTACATGCACACCTTTTGGCCTCCAGGTCCACCATCATTGGGTAACCCCCATCACTCATAGTAACCAGGTACTTTGCACCTCCAGACCATACCACATGACAACCTTTAATCAACTCAACAGATCTGCAAACAAAATATTATGCATTAACAATTAGTATCACATAAACTTAAAACATGACACTGCAACATAGTTACTTGAAGACACTTACTTATTCAGTCTTCTCCACAAATTGAGGTGGTCATTCTCCACAAATTCCAAGTTAGGATCTTGTGAAGGGTTGTACTCCTGTGACATTTTCCCATCAGGTGTGACTACTGCTAGGGGTTTGGAAGTAATGGAAACGGAAAAAACAAACACCAACCTTGAAGGTGGCACAAGTTCACCCATGTCTAAAACATCAGCATCTGATTCTAATGTCCATACACCATTGACCCAATCTGTTTTTGGAAATTTATAACTAAATGAATGACACCCATCTTGACCACATTCTGTTAGCATAGACTTTAACTCAATTATACTCATCATGTCTACATTACACCCGTCTACATAAACAAAATCTCCACCAACATAATTCCTAGGATTTTCAGAGATGACCCCACCATAATACAGTTTAATTGTAAACAAATCTGCAGCTGAAAAGAATAACAAACAAAAATAGAAAGTGGGGAACAAATCACAAACATATACATAAAGGAGGACATAAACAATTCAATACACGGGAATGGGACCACTACCAGGCCAAAACCCTAATTTGTACTCGTCAAACACTAACAGTCAGCAAACCCTAAAATTTATCTATAACTGGAGATATCGAAACCCTAACATACATATATGACAAATTGTAACATTACATCTCAAGAACCCTATTTTTATACAAATTACAGAGATTGGGGATACCCTAATTTACCCTAAAATTACTGGAGATATCGGTCACTTACCTGTATAATTGGGGCATTCATTTGGCGAGTAAATGTCCCTTTCTTCCCTTGGACGAATTAACCAACTCATGCTTGCTAGATTTTGGATCACCCTTCTCTTCAGTTTGCTAGAAAATGGAAATGGAAAAAGAGGAGGCGAAAAGGTACTGGTAAAAGCCCGCGTAATTGGTTTATGTGGAAAAGACGATGAGGCCCTCCACTTTTGGTCACGGCGTTAATCAGATTTAACGGATTGCATTCATCTGTAACGAAAATAGAAATGCAGTATTTCAGTTGGTTGTTTTTGAACTGTAATATTGCAAGTAGTGTCTTCACCAAAGTGCGAGTACACAAAGTGCACTTTACTTTTTAAATATTATAAGTTGTAGCCACCAAAGTGGTGAATTTACAACAAAGTGCCAACAAAGTGCAAAAAATATATTTTTATGACCACTAAAGTTCAATTTACTCTAAAAAAATTGGTTGATCAAATTTTGATATGTCAATTTTTTGAATTGTGATAAAAAATTAGTAAAATTTAATTTTTAAGTCAAATATACTTTTCAAAATAATTGTTTTAAATTTATAACACAACCTTTTACATACTTTCAACAGAAAAACTGCTATACATAGATATGTCTGCTCGGGGGCTAATTCAACCTGTTACTCGTGGGTTATTCAACCTGCAGTAACTGACCCAACCCGTCCATTTTTCGAGACGATTAAACCGAACTGTTCAAAATCCGGTTTACTTGGGTTGGTTTTGGATTAGAGGCTAATGTTATCTCCTTTCGATCAGTGATATTGGTTGTTCAGACCTGTTGTTATGCCCAAATATGGACATGGGCTCTAAATAGGCCCATTACAAGAATTATTAATAATATTGGGCTTATTAAACAAGCTCAAGAATATGGAAGAGCTCTCCTAATTTGTATATGGATCGGGACCATGTACCGCATGTTGACCAAGACTTCACATGATGACACGTGGGAATATATAAAGGATGATAGTCATGTCCACCTCTAACTAGGAGGTGACGCCTGCCCATCTCTTACTAGGAGGTGAGTCATGCCTGCCTCTCCAACAGGAAGGGGGCATGTCCACATCTTACTAGGAGGTGAGTCCTGCCCTCCTCTTACAAGAAAGTGAGTTTTGCCCTCCTCTTACTAGGAGGTGAGTCTTATTTGTCTCTCCAGCAGTAAGGGGGTCATGTGCACCTCTCAACAAGACTGGAGTCCTGTCCACCTCTCAATCGGGAAGGGAGTCATGTCCACCTCTCAACAAGATAGGGATCAAGTCCACCTCTCAACAAGATAGGGATCAAGTCCACCTCTCAACAAGAGGGGAGTCCTCTCCTCATACTAATAAGAGGGTAGTCCTCTCCTCATACTACTAAGATGGGAGTCCTCTCCTCAAACTACTAAGAGGGGAGTCCTCTCCTCATATCACTAAGAGGGGAGTCCTCTCCTCATATCATTAAGAAGGGAGTCTTCTCCTCATATCATGCATGACTCCATATTACTAGAAGGGGTGGCCTACCACTATATCGCTATGGGGGGTAGCATGTCCCCATATTAACAGGAGGGGATTCCTCACCTCATATTTTTAAGAGACTTGAAGAGACAAGTGAGAGTCCACGATCACATGTCAACTGCACAAGGAATATTATTACAACACTTTATGACTACATGACCCTATTGGGGCACATCATGGAAATCTAGCGGGACTATATTACGCTTGGAAGGACCTCATCGAGGTCAATACTACTTACATATTTTTGGGTCCACATCACATGACCAGACTATAAAGGGTCGCATGTGAGGGCTCTAGGTGTTCTCGTGCCTCACCAACGAGATATCTTCGCCTAATATCATGACAGCCTATTACAGCCTAATTGGGCTTGGGCCATGGAATAATATGGGCTTATTTCGAACTATCCAGCGATCAACGAACCTGGGCTTTGATGGACTGGGCCAAATCCTAGCCCGTCTAGGTAACTTGTCCTCCAAGAACTACGTGTAGCATGAACCCCTATAAAAGGGTACGTAGGCCTCTTGTTTACGGATGATCAACAGTTTGAAATAAGAGAGAATAAACATTATTCCTCTGGCATTCTAAGAATCATCGAACAAGATCAGCTATAACATCCATCTATTTTCATCCCGTGTTCTTCGCGTTCTTCATGAAAAAAGCCTCAAATCAACATAATTTGCTCCGTGATTCCAGCAACCTCCGAATTCGTGTTGTTACGAATTTCTCCCAACAACACCTGTTATTGTCTAATCGCAACAGCTTGCACAAGTTTGTTGAATTTCCTTATATACCTGAATTACATTCCATATTAATTGCTAGTTTTATCAGAACATTTACATTCAACTTGAATTGTCATAATATTACTTGATTAAGTTATTTTATCATTCAACCCGATCAATCCAGCTATATCCAACCCGATCCATTACACAATTAGTAGGATTGTGTTTATAATACATCCAACCCAACCCAACCTTATCTACACCGATAATAGTTCGAATCTAAGGTACTTGTATTAAATAAATAAAAACATTAAAAATTATAACTTTTTATAATTTTTTACATTTTTAGGCGAGTATATTAGTAATAATTTTCTGGCTTAATAGAATTAAGTAACATATTTATATCGAGGTATGTAATCACGTTAACAAATTCAAACACGATAAAGACTAATGTGGATGTTTCAATATTCAAGAAGGATGGAATGTATGGAGTTAGTGCGATTTCTCATAATAATAATTTACACTTATTAAAACTCGATGTTCATGTTTTAACAGATCGTTAAATGTTACAGCAACGAAAGTTATGGGAGTGAAGAAAACCCTTAAGGAGGCCAAAAATCAAATGTGAGAGCATGAACTAGATAATTTGATCATAATTCTAAGTAGTTCGAAATAAACTTTAACTTAATTATGATTTTGATCTTTGATTCAAGAGTTTTAAAGTCAGATTTTTTCCTAAAAAAATTTGATGTAATTTTAATTAAATGATTCGCCAGCCAACACATTACGTAAATAAAAAGTTTTGAACTTGTTTTGATCGTAATTTTGAGGGAGTACGTTACTCAAGCTGCTCAAATAGCATGGTTTCAAGAAGTTTGCTTCTCATTTATTTTTATTTAATAAAAAAAGTAACATAATTCTAATATTTTAAATTTAATATTATAAATTAAATAAATTTACAAGTGATAACCAGAGTTTAATAGTATTGTGTTTTTATTAAATCTTATTAAACGTTGTTTGTTTCTACTATGTTGTTTATAATTATGAAAATTAAACTTCTTTTATGTAAACAATGAAAGCAAAGAATGATATTTATTGTGAGATGGAAGAATTTATAAATTATTAAAAATAACAAATGATACCAATATCTAGTAAGAAAAATATCCAATTATATTGTTAGCTATCATATATAATCATTAATTTTTTTAGAGGATGTCGAGGAGACGAGGAAAATAACGATTTGTTGATTTTTTTTATAAATATCCATTTAAGTGACACGTGTTTATTGTTGAAATCATTATTTATAATATTTTTCAAGATATTTTTGAAAAAGAAATATATTATATTAATGGGATACTCATTTTATAAGATATCATTAAAAATTAGTCATCATATCTAAAATTATCATCGTATTTGAAATTCACCTAATATTTCATAATTCTGAAGTAAGAAGAATTTATAACAAATACTCACTTTTGATTAGACATGACAAATTATTAGTGTCATGTAATTCTGTATTGTATATTTTGCACTGTTCTAAAACTCGGAAAACTCGGCCGAGAACTCGGGCTCGGTACCCTTTCCGCACCGGTTTTACTATCCTCGGCTACTTCTCCGATTTTGTGTTGAAATCGGTTCAAACTCGGGTTGACTCCAAAATTAAAGGTCGTCTTGATAACCCATTGCACTTAACTGCATATTTGCTAAACCTCTATTTTTATTACAAAGATAAGGAAGTTGTGGGAAGAGATGCTAACTGTATGGCAGGAGTGATAACTTGCATTGAGGCATCCTTTCCGGATGATAATGACTTGCAAGATCTGGTTGGCAATGTCGAGTCACTGAAGTACAAAAATATGGAAGGAGTGTTTGGGAAAAGATGGCTATTATGGGAAGAACGAAGGATAAAGATAATTTTGATATAGGTATTTTAACTAACATCTTAGTTTACTACACAGTTGTATACATATTTTGTTTATTATAGTTCATAGTTCTGCTAAAATTATTGTTTTGACAGTTGGCTGGTGGTCAAATTATAGAGCAGAAACTCTAAATTTGAAGAAAATACATTGAAAATAGTTAGTTTAACTTATAGTTCTTCTGGTGTGAAAGGAATTGGAGCACTTTTGAGGGGGTAATTTACTTGTATCTTTTCTTCATATGTTCCCTCTATAACTTGTTTATTTATTTACTAGCTATTGTATATATTTTGTAAATTCATACCAAGGAAAGAAATAGATTAGATGTGGAGAGACCGGAGAGACTTGTTTATGTGCAATTTATTGCAAAGCTATTAAATAAAAAGAACAAGATGAAGGATAATCATGATGTATTGCTGGCTAATGACACAATTATGGCACAAGATTGAATTGTAGAAGGTGGTGACGATAATGAAGAAGTTCCACCATATTCAACCACTGGTGTGGATTACAACGAAGACGAATTTGTTGGATTACCCTTCGTCGGTCCTAGAAGAGTTGTTAGAGAGCTTGACGAAGATGATTTCGAGTCCGAAGTTAAAATGGATGATGATATCATATTTGATGACTCTAATCAAGTTTAGAAGAATGAACATATAACTATTTTGCATAAGTTTTTGGAGTAAAAGCAATATTTTGTTTTGCTTATTTTGGAGGTTAAACAGTGGAATCGTGTTTATTAAGCTTATCACCACAGCAGAATTATTTATTTGATTTGCTATTAGGCTACTCCCAAAACAACTCTCTGTAACATAATTCTATTAGGCTATCACTTGTTGATTTTTTATGCTAGCTCTGCAAATCTACTGTATTAGTATATTTGGGTGCATCGACATCGTTATAAAATTGGTAAGCTGCATAAAAATTTAATTCTATATTTTTTATGAAAAGTGAAAAACTTTATTTTACTCCGAATTTTCAAACTCTTTCCGAGTACTACCCGAATACTCCGAGTACTCCGTACTCCATTCCTTGGCCGAGCCGAACCGAGTGCCGAGTTTTGGAACACTGGTATTTTCATGTTTCGTGTGACTGAATGTTAAATCCAAAATTGACCCGTTTAGGGTTCATAAATTTTCGTGTTCGTAGAATTTCGTTTCGTGTTGTTTTGTGTAAAATTAAATATTAATATAAATAAATGACTTTTTTTGTAAGGATTACAACGTATACTTTCGTGATCGTGTACTTTTGTTTCGTGTCGTTTTATGTAAAATTAAATATTAATATAAATAAATGACAGTTTTTTTAAGGATTACAAGTTGTAATCATTAAAAAAACAACCATATTTACAAGTATATAATCATATTTTTTTAAAAAAAGTTTAAGTTTATCAAACATAAAAATTAATTTTCATAGCAAGAGGAGTACTGTATATGCGATTTCTTTATACAATTTATTTAAATTGAGTATCCAATATCCTAACAAAAATCAATAAATCATTCAACAACGCGTCAAATATGAACAAAAGATCCCCAAAAAGGTAGAAAATATTAAAACAAATATCGATCTAATCATTTATTGTTACAATTTTTTAGATCGACTTATAGTAGTTGAATAGGTACGAGAATACGATACCATTTGTAAAAACAAATATATAAACTCGCTTTCTATCTGAACCTCGTAGTGTCCAATCTATTTACGCTCGTGTGTTTGTGTTTCATTCTCTCACTCGACTTGTTTTCTCACGAGTTAACTCAGCAGCAGCCTCCATGGATCCTACTCGCGCTTTCGTGAAGAATGTCAAGCGTGTTGTCGTCAAGGTTCGATAATTTTATATGCACTCACGAATTAAATTTACGTAGATTAATGGTTTTTAAGGTTTCGTTTGTTTTTAATTGATTTGTGTGGATGAATTGCACGTTTGCATGTAAGCCTGATTAAGTTTCTGTCGTACTATATATTCTGATGTTGAATTATGTTCGGATCTGTTCGTGTTTTTTCGTGTTTGTGTTTATGTAATTATGTTTAGTGATAATTATCATTGTTTATATGCTGTTGTTTTGTGTCTTAAGAGTGATGCACATCATGAGACCTTATATTTATGTATCACGAAAATTTATATTAATCGAAATTAATCATCTGTATTCATGGTGAAGCGGAACGATCTGTGATCTAGATGTTTCGTAGGGAGTGAGTTAATTACTTTTATATATAGCTAAGAGTAATGTAGATGTTTAATGAAAGCAAAATGATTGATAAGAAATTAGGGGTTTATAGTCACTTGATTATTTGGGGGTTTTAAATTTAGGTTAGTTTTGTGACATTGTATTTTCGCGGTATGATTCTATTTTGCGAGCTAGCTATATAGAGGAAAGTGATTATCACTAATGGAGTCTTACAAATTGATTAAGGTAGTATATCGTGTAAACTTAATATGTGAGGTCCAAAGATAATATGTTCCGTGTCTTGCACGGGGTTGTAATTTACTTTATGAAGTTCTGAAATAATAAATATTTGATTTTTTAACATGTATGGATATATTGGGCAAAGTAATTCGTTCAAAAAGAATATTCGCAGATTGGAAAAAGAGCACATTCTTGGCTTGATGTATCCTTTTCGGATTTATAACAACGTTACCACTATATAAATATCATACCTACCTGAATATCCTCTTCCCGTGATAAAACTTATTGGAGAAATCAAGATGCGGGAATGGTATCCGTGGCTCTACCAGCAATAAGATCACTTAGGAAGTTGAAGAAGAGATTGTATTCAAACTATAGTACGTCGATACTCGAGTAAATCTATTTTTAGGATTCTATTTTATTTCGAAATTGGAGAACAGATTCTATTCAAACTATATAATATATATCATGTAATTATTAGATCAAATGATTTTTTTTAAATACATATGTGATATGTCACTGGCCTAGTTAGCCAGCAAATCTTATACAGTAATGTTTGAACATCGGAGAATGCTAGTAAATTGTCCACTGTAGAATATCCTATGCAAGGCAGATTCCTTCTTTCCTTGCATTGCTGCATTGCCAGAAGAGCTTAGTTATCTTATCAGTTATAGAAAAGGAAGATAGTAAATCCAGTTTAACTGGTTGTGCTCTTCGCAGAAGAAGTGCACATGAAGCCTTTTTCTGTTCTCAATAAGTGAAAATTTAAAGAAAAAATTAATTTAAGAAACCACTTTTACAAGAATACACACGTTGATCAGAACTCATAATAGCAAGAAGATAATGAACAGTTAGACTTAACTCATAAGCATTGATGCACATCTCATCCACTATAGGAATTCCTTGGAATCAGAAGAAGTTGCGTCTTGGAAACTCCTCTACCACATTAACCCCCATAGCTCTTCCATCCAAACTCTGCACCAAAATTTCCCAGTGTTAAAAAATATATCTAGTTTAGTGGCACACAAAAGTTTACATGGAGTTTTACAACTGATTTCTATTTGTATTTCTAGATAGAATGATGAAATACTTTTCAGTTGAATAACTATATTGCAAATGCTTTGTTTTGAAGTATTAAATGAAAAACAGAATTTGATCAAAGTTTTAGGATGAATAACTTTCTTTCAAGATGAAGTTGATTGATATCGAGTTTTAAATGTTAGCAATTACAAAAAGTAGAATATATTGCCCAGGGCTCTTACCTGCCCATCAAGAGCGGCTTTGGTGTCATTTACTTCTGTCTCACTAGCCGTTGTTATGAATCCAAAACCACATACAAATTGATTAAGATAGTACATCATGTAAACTTACTAAAATGTGAGATGCAAAGATAATGAGTTTCATATTTTGCACGGATATTGTAATTTATTTTATGGAGTTCTAAGATAATAGGTATTTGATTTTTTAACATGATATTGGGTACATCAATTCCTCCGCCTGTTAGCTTAAATATAATGCATATTTACTTAATAGTTAATATTCACCTAATTTGCCTAGAAGAGTCGTTATCTTTTCACCGCTATTCTGTCAGCTATTATGGCATATACCAGATGCAATCCTTTATTTATTTTTATCTTCGGATTGGGATTGATACAATGGTTTGTTTTAAATATTAAAGGTAGGAACCGCGGTGGTTACACGAAGTGATGGAAGGTTGGCCGTTGGGAGACTGGGAGCCATATTTGAGCAGGTATTTGAGTTTTTCTACAATTTCAATTAAGTGTTTGTTTGTGGCAATGTTGAATATAATTAAACTGTTAATAGTATTGTGAACTGATTGATATGTGTGCAATGTGTGCAGCTTGAGAAGTTAAACTCTCGCGGATTTGAAATAATTTTAGTCACTTCAGGTGCTGTAGGAGCAGGTCGCCAGAGGCTTAAATACAGAAAGCTGGTCAATAGCAGGTTTATATATCTAAAAGAAAGAATAAGGGATGTAGTAGATATACGGAAATGAATAAAAAAATTTGGATTGATTTTTTTTTTGTTTTATACGTGAACAATTATTAACAAATGATCTAGTGCATATATGAAAGACAACATATTAAATACAAATTCGAGTGAAAATACCGCTAAGGAATTTGAATAATGTTTATTATCTATTAAAGAAAATGTTTGTATTTCTCTCACAGTTTTGCTGATCTTCAAAAGCCTCAAGTTGAACTTGATGGAAAAGCATGTGCAGCTGTTGGACAGAATGGCCTCATGGCACTCTATGACACATTATTCAGCCAGGTACATTTAAGATATATGTGTACTATTACGATTTTCAAGTTTCAAAAAACCGAAGAATTGATATAGTTTGCGTTCTGCTGACATATTATATCATCATAGATTTTTTTACCTTAAGAAGGAGCTTTTTTGTATTCAAACATTATTTTTTTTTGCAGTTGGATGTGACATCATCTCAACTCTTGGTCACCGATAATGATTTCAAGAATGCAGACTTTAGAGTACAACTTGGTCAGACAGTGAACTCTTTATTAGCTTTGAGGAGCATTCCCATTTTTAATGAAAATGATGCAATCAGTACTAGAAAAGCTCCATACGAGGTAGAAAAAGGGTTTTATGTTTAAATTTGCATTATTATTATTATATTTTCCTATGTTTGTAATTTTTGTTTCGACTCGAAAAACTAAACTTACTCGGGATATAAACCATTGCATCTCATTGAATAAAATTTTCCAAACGAAACTTGTGCTTGTTTAAAATAGTTACTATTAACTATAATTTTTTGTTTTTGAATTTTATCACTTGGCAAGTTAATCAATTAAGGCGGTAAGTCAGTATGTCATTCAGGGAGGGAGTACATCTTGAATAACACTGGAGGAAAGAAAACACCTGCATAGACTCTATTCTTTTTTGTCATGGTCCTAGCAGAGAAGTCTTATATACTAAATATGTAATTTATTTAGTATGTAATTCTGACAAACCTTGGCAGGATGCAAGTGGTATATTTTGGGACAATGACAGTTTAGCGGCCTTACTAGCTATGGAACTGAGTGCCGATCTTCTCCTCTTGTTGAGTGATGTGGATGGCCTTTATAGTGGTCCACCTTGTGATCCACGGTCAAAGCTTCTCCACACATATGTAAAAGAAACACATGAGGGAGTAATCTCCTTTGGAGAGAAATCAAGGATGGGCAGAGGGGGAATGGATGCTAAAGTTAAAGCTGCTGTCAACGCAGCTTATAATGGTACACCTGTAGTTATTGCCAGGTAGAACTCTCTGTGTGAAACTATGGCGCTCTAGATTCTGTCACATAGTCATATAAGCTCTCTAAAATAGCTCTGTTTTTATTCACATGTCTTTGGTGCAACTTAGTGATATTCATTTTATACTTGTTGATAAGGCATCTATCTATGACACTCAATAGTTGATTCAGATAACTTGTTGATTGTGTGTACATTAGAATGTACAATTAAAAATCTCTTGTAACAACTTGCAATACCCGGCTTATGGTGCTTCATAAGTAATCTACACTCCACGCTAAGCGCTATCCTTGTTTTGTTATGATTTATACTTTATTTTCTTACTACATTTCCATCATTTGTAAGTGGCTTTGCCACTGACAATATCATAAAGGTACTAAGTGGTGAAAGAGTTGGTACACTCTTTCATCAAGACGCTGGTTCATGGATTTCATTTACCGAAGTTGGGGCAAGTGAAATGGCTGTTGCAGCACGGGACTGTTCTAGGAGGCTCCAGGTTGATGCAAATATCTTACATCTTAGATTGTTTTTACTAGCATGACTTAAGGAGAACTTGTTTCTCTTTGGGAATTCCACTCGACTTAATTAATATGTTTGTGTATATATTAAATCTTAAAAGCTAATACAATTGCTGTCGAAATGTGCAGGCCTTACCTTCAGAGGATAGAAGGAAAATTTTATTGGATATCGCTACTGCACTAGAGGACAATAAAAGTCAGATCCTTGAGGAGAATGAAGCTGATGTTGAAGCTGCAAAGGATTTTGGTTATGATGAATCTTTGGTAGCTCGTTTGGCACTGAAACCTGAGAAGGAAAGCCTTGCTCTATTTGCGAAATAGTATCTATTTTTATTTTCAATTTACCATTCTTTTAATAATTATAATCATTGACAATACAAATTTACCTAAAACACATGCTTCTCTTTGAAAATAATATAGAAAATTTGCATTAAAAAAGGAAATCTTTGACGGAGTTCATCGGATATTGCAGATATCTGCTCTAGCAAATTCTGTTCGCAAACTTGCCGACATGGAAGAGCCCATAGGCCGTGTTTTAAGAAAAACAGAGGTAAAAGATCTATGTTGATTTGATGTGAATTTAATTCCATTGTAAGATGTTTATATACACTCATTTGAAGTATTAAGTATATCGATGACAATCTTGAAAAGGTACATTAAGCCAACTTTCTCTTTTTTTTTTGTTTCAGCTAGCAGATGGACTCATTTTAGACAAAATCTCATGCCCATTGGGTGTTCTATTAATCATTTTTGAGTCTCGGCCTGATGCGTTAGTTCAGGTAACAAGTGTCACTTTTATTTAATATAGTTTTTTATGACTATTTTAGTGATTTAATGCTAGTGTATCATACTTGTCAAATTGGAGAAAATGATGTTTCGTAATTCTATATTAATAAGTTATGAACTTGTATTTGTATTTGAATATTTTCACTCGCACGGGTAACAAGCTGCTAATATTTGCGTACAACAAAATAATCAACGTTATTCGAACACTACATTTGATTTGATGTCGCATATTCAAACCATATTCTGTAGTAAACACTGAATTTTTAGCCTAAACACTGAATTATATTGCCTTATCCGTCGTAAGTTCTAGCAGCATTTGTTGTTGCTTATATAGATTCAGCAGTATTCGTTACTTGTATAGATTCAGCTTGAGGTGAAAATAATAGTTTCTGTATGCATGATGCATTAAATGCATCTTAATTTGGTGTATCCTCCGTTGTTAATCAGTCGGTATTTGCCTATGGAGTTACCAGTATTGCTGATGGAATTTTCTGTTGTGAATGTGTCATTTCTAGTAGTGATACAGCATGCATTCAGCACCTATTGACAAGATAGCTAGCAGTAGAACTAGTGTGCTGGTAAATATATTTAGCATGATTTACCTACAAGTACAATCCAGAAAGTTTTATGAGTACATCAAATATCACGTTCTCCTTTTTTTGGTGATCATCTTCACAGTCTAGTAGAGTCCGAACTACAGCAGCCACGGTTGGCCTCTTTTTTCTATTTTCCTCAACACAATAATGACCGATCTCGACCAATGTTTTAGCCTGGTTCTTGCTGTAATTGCCTTGCAATCTTGGATCAACTGTTTTCTCTAGCTTTTCTGAAGCCAAGATTGTTCTCCATCATAATCAATTGTTAGCCTCCTCTTACCTACTTCCAACTTCAGAAGCATTAACTGGAAACGATCACTAGACATGAACTGGTCCATATCATCTAGTACAACTATTCTGCTACGATTATAATTTGTTATTCCATTTCCAAAAATATTTTTATCAACATCAAGCCAACACAAACTTGTTACATTTGGTCCATCATACAAAAACTTGTTACATTTGGTCCATCATACAATAACTTTAATCCATTATGACTACTAAAAATTAAATGGAAGTACCGAGATGCAAATCCTCCTTTTCTTGATGCAAACACTAAATTTTTTCCCTTTGTTAAGGCTTGAGAAGGCAACAAAGTATCAGTTCGAAAATCAAAGCCAAACAATGACATCTTTCTGATCTTTTAATACAATATTACCTGTATTTAGAAGCTCAACCTTTCTAGCACCGGTCAAATCAGATTCAGTACCCAAACATTTGTGCCATTAAGATCTTTTAAAACCATAATGACACCATTCTTTTTCAAGGTCAGTTTGGAGCCTTTTGTATTGACAGGTTTGTCGCGATTAGCCATCCACACATTTGCTTTGTCTTTAGAATCAGTGAACCAAATTGCAAACCAATATGCATTAGTTCCAAATCCATAGATGCCACGGGTAAATAATTTATAGAAAAGTGAATTAAGATCTAATAGATATATAAGGCTAATTTGATTTAAGATTTAAAGGATGTGATTATTTGTTTGAGGCTGTAATAACTCAAACTTAGATTCAGTTTGTTTTCCCTTTATATAATTTGTTGACAAGATATTATGATCCTTGACTTTTATCTAACTCAACAGATAGCCTCCTTGGCAATTCGAAGTGGAAATGGTCTACTATTGAAAGGTGGGAAGGAGGCAAGGCGCTCGAATGCAATCTTGCATAAGGTCTTATCTCCTAAAAAACTGTTGAATATTTGTCTGGGAACTTGGTATTATTTCCTTCATTAATGTGTCGTCTTACTGTTTTTCGTTAAAATTTTATGGATTTGTAGGTAATTACTGGTGCGATTCCAGATACGGTCGGAGATAAGCTTATTGGACTCTTGACCACTAGAGAGGAGATTCCTGATTTACTTAAGGTGGGGACTGAGGTGACACGTATGATGATTCTCTAATATATTGTTCATTCACCGACTTATTTTTTTTCAGCTAGATGATGTGATAGATCTTGTAATCCCCAGAGGCAGCAATAAACTTGTCTCTGATATAAAGAATGCGACAAAAATCCCTGTTCTTGGTCATTCTGGTAAGAAACTTTGCTGAATCTAATAATTCTCATGCTATAACGAAATATCTATAAGTAGAGTTAGCTTCTAAAATATTTATATATACTTTCTGTGCAGATGGCATTTGTCATGTTTATGTCGATAAGTCGGCTATTTTGGACAAGGCGAAGAAAATTGTCTTGGATGCAAAAACTGATTATCCTGCAGCCTGTAACGCCATGGTAATTTCAGCTCTGCCATCGCTAGGCATGCCTAAGATAAATACAGTTTTTTTTGTTGCAATACATTGTGAGCCACAATAAGCACATTTAAAGGTTTAGGTAGTCGTTGTTTAATCAAACACAGTTCAAAATTCTTTTTGCTTTTATCTTGTTTAAATATACAAGTAGAAAAACTTGCTACAATATTTTTGCAAATTTGACTTATCATCATTCGCCTTGCCTTTGTTAGGAAACACTTCTTGTACACAAGGATTTGGCAAGTACCGGTGGGATTCAAGAACTTGTTATCGGTCTTGAAAGTGAAGGTATCTATACTTGAAAAAAATTTAGTTTTGTTAAAACTTCACTTAAAACTCGAAACTCTTATAAGGATTACAAGTATTATCAACACTTCTGGAAAGATTTGTTATTACTATATAACTACCTATCCTAGATGATTGCAATTGGTAAATATCATTATTCTCATTTATATGTTACAGGTGTTGTTCTATATGGTGGCCCACGAGCGAGTGAGCTATTAAGTCTTTCTGATGTAAGCTCATTTCATCATGAGTACAGCACAAGGGCTTGCGCAATTGAAATAGTCAATGATGTGGATGCTGCCATCAAACATATACACAAACATGGAAGGTACATCTACATATTCTGTTAGTGTTGGTGTTTCAAATTGCATTTCCACAAAAGTGAAAATCAATTTCGTTTTATTTTTTAGTGGGCACACCGAGTGCATTGTTACCGAAGACGACAAGGTTGCTGAATATTTTCTACGACATGTTGACAGGTAAAATTACTCTGCACTCTAATCATTAAAGTAACTAATATTTGACACATTGCCTGTGTTAAACCAAATTTCTTGCATTTGGCAGTGCTGCAGTTTTTCATAATGCCAGTACAAGATTTTGTGATGGAGCCCGTTTTGGGCTCGGGGCAGAGGTATGAATAAGATTTGAATGGCTGAAAAAATTTCCATGTATTACTTCCAATCCCATCTCAAATTACCGTTAACGTGTGCCATGTTATGGTTTAAGGTTGGTATAAGCACAAGTAAGATTCATGCCCGAGGTCCAGTAGGAGTTGAAGGTCTCTTAACAACCCGATGGTATGTGTTTATTAACCTTCTGATATCAAATACCTGAAATTCAGTATTACATGTCTTCACCATTCTTCTTGTTTACGAGTGTAGGATTCTCAGAGGAAACGGACAAGTGGTTCAAGGCGACAAAGGAGTTACATACACACACAAGAACCTTCCAGTAAATTCTTGATTCTAGAAAGATTTATGGTTACGGGATGATTAATCCCGGCTCTTGTAGAGGTGGATGCCTTTTTATTTAATTTTTACCGGAAAAATATTGCAGTTCTGTTGTTATGTAACTATACCTTTTATCTTGTAATAATATAAATAGTGGGAGGAAATTTTTGTGTCCCTTTCTTGGATTATTGGGAAGAACCTCATCATTTTATAAATAGATTAAAAAAATAGATTGCGGATTTTATTAAAAGGTTTGTGCTTGATTGTGTTCTGGGACAGCTACAATGAAGATTGTGATAGAATGCAATATCTGCTAATTAAGCAGTATATCAATAGCCATTATGACATATAATGTTAATTATCCTACAATTATATGATGAGATACTGTAATAAATCATGATTAACCTTGAAAGTATATAAATAAGACCATGTTCAAGCAATTCTAACAAAGAAAAACAAAGTATCATTAAGGATAATGGCTAGAGTTAGTGCCAAATTAGTGATGATGTTAGTGGCTACTTCTTTATTAATGTTCATCGGAGAAGCTGCAGTTGATCGGAAAACTGCAGGTGTAATTCCTACCTGTGTTTTGCAGTGCACTACAAAGTGCCATTACATTCAAGTTCCGAATTGCTTTGCAGATTGTATGAAGGACTGTATTCCTCCGGTTTCAAATGCCATATCTTCAGACTGTAAAACAAATTGTGAACTATCTACCTGCACTAAGTATGCCTCAGGTACTATCAGTTAATCTCATGACATGATTTTTTCTTTTATGCTTGAATTTTTGCAGAATTTGTAGAAAGTGATATGATTGCTCTATGTTTCAGATGCTAGTAAACTGGAAGGGTGTGTCGCCTCCTGCTCTCAGGACTGCAAGGCCTAGTTTGAACGCTTACTCGATCAGTTCATGTTCAAGAATTCATCTCCTTCTCCGTCTCCAGTGATCATCTCAGATATTATGATTATAAGTTACTGGTGAAATAATCAATAGTTGAGACTTAAGCTAATAATCTTCATTGTAATATGATTGTAGTGTTCCATGTACTGATTTGTTCTACTGAAAAAAAACAATCATCAATTTAGCAAATAATGAACTGATCTTCCACTTTTCCTGTCACAACATTCTAGTTTAGAAGCAATTTTAACAAGAACACTGAAAATTTTTACCAGAAGCTGAAACAAAACTATACTTAGTGCAGGTTTAACAGCAGTAGGTACTGCATTTCCTTCTACTAGTACTGATACGCGTAATGGTATGATTCAAGAGATACGATAATAATCTCCGTATTAAGACTTGATCCAAAAATATTTCATCATAAGTATGAGGCCTAAAGGGGGTTGATCTTGGAACTAAAAAAAACTGTAAAAAAAACTGTAAAATATCAAAACAAGACCAAAAATTTCATTTCTGCCTCAATTCCAGTGAGCGCGATGAGCATGTTATCCAGTCTTAGTGACCTCGAAGTTCTGATTGATCCCGTGCTTCATCTGTCATCCTTGGAACTTCATTGAGACCGCTCTGTAAACCTCAACAAATAAGATGTCTCGGTCTGCAGATCTTCCCAATTATAATTGTTATTCTACAATTTCAGAAACAAAAACAGTTGCATTACTGCAACTGCATCCCTCTCCTTCCACTCTCTGTTTTTTTCTCTATATGACTGCATTTTTTACTGTCTGCAGCTCATAGTTCTCGCGTCAGCTCACTTTCATCGATCACAGTCATGTTTCAGCTCAGCAAGACCCCGACTCAACCTATCCACGACGATGATCCATGCATAGCTTTTCATGTAGTATACATTAGTATGTTTCACTTAGTACAACCAAATGTCTAACAGTTAGTTAATCGATTAGTTCTGAGGACATTAGTATCGTAAACTGTAAATCTCTGTCGATTAACAACTGATTTATGTAAAGCTGGTGGAGTCATTCTTTTGCCTTTTGATTTAACTAAAAACTGTTTGCTACAACACAATCAATCAATCAACAGTACCCAGTAAATACCGTCTAGGACAGTGGTGTTTGGGGAGGGTATACCGTGTTTGCTACAACACAAGTAACCATTAAAACAAATTAATTATTTGAATTAAGTAAAAGATTACATATTAACTACGTGTAATAACAAATTATCCTTAAATATATGGACATGAATCATTATCATCCTAATCAGTCTATAAAATGATTCTATGTACAATCAGCAATCACACCAAAAGATGTCGTCATAAATCATTATCACCCTGACCGTTCTATGAAATCATATGTAAAGATATCGTCATAAATAATTATCGCCCTAACAAGTCTATAAAATGACAAGTTCAAAACAGTTTTCAACAAAAAATAAGAAAAATGGCCGGAATCAGTGTCACATTTGTGGTAATGCTGGTGGCTGTTGCTTTGATCACGATAACCGGAAATGCTGCCATTAGCCGGAAATTTGCACCTTACAATCCCTCTTGTATAAAAAACTGCGAAAACACCTGTCGTTCCAAACCAAACCCTAGAGATTGCTATAACATCTGTATTGTAAATTGTTATCCTCCTTCTAGATCTAAAGTTATTTCTTCAGACTGTAAAACAAATTGCGAAAAATCTACATGCAGCAGATTTGTCTCAGGTATTATTCTTGTCGAGCTAATAAGTAGTATCCGTTCTTGTATAAATTTTGGGATGAGCAAAAATCGAATACAGAACTTGGGACGGCCGACTTAGTTTAGCTTAACTAGCTACGCGTCATTTCAATTTTTTTTTTTTTAGAAATTAACTAACTTTTTTGATGTTTCAGATGTTAACAGATTGGAAGGGTGCAAGGCCTTTTGTTCTCAGAACTGCAGTGCCTAGTCTGATGTGCTTACTGATCGGAACATGTTCAAAAATTACTATTTTTAGTAAGTTTTCGGGGGATGGGGATGGGGTTTCCAATGGAGATGCTCTAACGGAATAAAATTAATCATACGGTGGTTCTGTTCTATTGTTGGACGATGAGTTAGTGTATGTGGTTGTGAAATGTAATCCGTATTTGAAAATCAGAGTTTACGTGCGTTTGAGAAATTTTAAAATAAGTAACTTATGACATAAAATGAATAAGTAACTTATCATAAAATGAATAAGTAATTTATAAGTGATAAGTAGATGAATGCTTATAAGTTATTCAAGTGTTCAGATAATTTTACTTATAAGTCGGAATTTTCTTTCACTTAAATGAACTAAAATAAATAATTTTTATACATAAGGGAGCTGTTTCCCAGCCATCGTTGGATGGGATACAGCTGCCGCAATATTTCATTGCGGTAGTACTCACCTGCCGCAATAAATCATTGCGGAAGCCTGCAATGAAACATTGCGGATGGTGTATCCCAACCAAGTTGGTTGGGGATAATTTGTAAATTTTAATTCGTGAATTTTAAGTTAGATTGACATTAAAAAATATTTATATTAAACCAAAGTTAATAAAAAAGTAAAAAATCAAAAATAAGTTGAAAAAAAGTAGATCGTTACCAACATTTAACTTATCAGCTTATAAATTATTAATTCAACTTATAAATTAGGCACATAAACACTCGTCAATAAATTATAACGGACCTATAAGTAAATAAACCCACTAGAATAGCCAAACAGGCCCTGTAATAAAGAAGAATATAATGGAGTTCAGCGAGATTACATCAATTCTAGGGTCCATGAACAAACGTTTGTCAAAATTAACTACATCTTCAACAATCATCTCTCTCGTACACTCCCACCCACCAAACATCTATACAAGCTCCAGGATTTCAGTTTTCACATTAATTCGGCAATCTTTTTTAATAATTAATCACACGCGCACACATCATGAGCGAACTCGTGACCTCCCGTAAGAGGGACACGAACTCAAGCACTGCACCAACACTTTGTTGGCGGCTCATTCCTTTTTGCTGCAGGCTCGGCATGAGCAACTTGTTTAGGAGCATTTTAATACTTTTAATACAAACACAAATATATCTTCCATAATTTGAGATGATAGAAAACCACATTCTGTAGCTAACAAGCATAATAGCAATAGACTTGAATACAAGTTCTAATAAAATGAAATCCAACAATATTTCATCACAAGTCACTAATCTTTCACCCAAAAAGGGCTGAATTTAAAACAATAAATAAGCATGATTTTGAAACTCAGTGAGTTGTGTGCTCAGATCTCTCCATCCCAGAGTTCCTCAACTGACTTGTACTGGCTCAAAGTTTCATGGACAAGAAAATCACCCCTCAGAAGTCTTGCCTGTCAACACGGAAAGAAAACCATTCAGCAATACAACTTCAAGTAACATGGAGGATAATATCAATTACGAAAGGAAAACCATTCTTTGGGACAAGTTTATGTAACACAGAGGACCATATCAATCAGTAAAACCAACGACCTCACCTCCCTTCTTTTAAAAGTATCCTAGCGAGTATATGATCTTGTAATAACAAGGACATCAGCTGCTAAGAGCAGTAAATATTTGTACGCCTACAGGTTATTAGAATAAAGAACAAGAAAACAAAAGTTCTTGCCTGCTCAATTTCACTGAGTTTGATGAGCAAGTCATCTGGTATTGACCAGTCATACACCTCCAAGTTCTGTTTGATTCGCGCTTCATTTGTACTCTTAGGAAGTACGCTGTGACCAGTCTGTATACCCCAACGGAGAGCTACCTGTGCAGGAGTCTTTCCAAGTTTCTCCGCAACCATAACCAAAACTGGATTCTTGAGGACCTCACTTTTTAACCATTTAGTACCAGGAGAACCCAGCGGCGAATATCCCTTTAGAAGTGACATAAGGCGTACATCAATAATCATTGATAGAGAAGTGATAACATTATTCAAAATTACTGGAACCAAAGACATGTGATAATACTTGGTTCTTTTTTTATAAGTAATGCTTAATTACATTATTTTTAAAAACTCAAACACCCACACCCTACCCTCCACTGAGATTTGAATCCTCAGCCTCTTATTTCCTCTTGATTAAGCTACAATGCTTGGGATTGTGGAATCCGTTCTGTTGACTCAAGAGACAGAAAAAAGCACAAATGTACAGGTAGGTTTAGATTGGAAACTCACAGACAGGTGAACTCCCTTGGATTTACAGAATTCCTTCAGTTTGGCCTGCTGCCAAGAAGGATGACATTCCACCTGGTTGACTGCAGGTGCAATGCGAGCTACTTTTACCAAATCTTCCAATTTCTTTGAAGAGAAATTGCTAACACCAATAGCCCGAGTCTTGCCAGTGTCAACAAGTGTTTCCATGGCTTTCCATGTGGCAGGTATATCAGTTGGGAGGAAGTTTTCAGGTTTGAAGCCAGCAGAACCCTTCTTTGTCCGGACAGGCCAATGGATCTACAAGATAGGAAGTTGATCAGGAAAATTAAAATAATGTACAATCGGAACTATGATATCAACATCAACAGGTTTCCAAAACTTACATTATGACTTGTCAGAAATAAGATGGTTAACAGTTTATTTTTTCTTTTTTGCAATCTTCAAATTTTCATAACATAGATTGCCGATTCAGGTAGATTATAACTTAATGTATTACATACCAGGTACAAGTCAAGATGGTCAAGCTGCAAGTCTTTCAAAGTCCTGTCCAGTGCTGCAGGTACATCTTCTGGTGCATGATCTGAACACCTGGAGATTATTTGATATAACAATGTTAAGTTAGCATCCTTCCGGTAAAACTCACATTAGAGAAGAGATTTTGTCTAATAGGACCAGGAATTGAGGAATATGTCCACTTCTGTACGGAGAAAGTTTATAATGACTGTCGTCATGTTTCATATTATACTTTTAATTAGGCTTCATTTTATCTTAAAACCTCTTATTCTTTAGGTATAAATGGAACAAAAAAATTTTAATAAGTAAAATTTAAAAGAAATGGGCTCCTCCTTTGAAATATATCAAGTATTGTGCCCACTAGAGTTTAGAAGAACTTATCAAGTGGAATATAATTTCTCAAAAATGGAAAGTGATATGTGGCAAATGGCAATTGTGGAATTAAATCAGGGATTATTGAAATATAAAATCTGCATGCAACTTCTAAACAGAAAACAAAGGCAAACCAGAGTTTCGATGTGATGAACAGATCCTCTCGCTTCACCACACCATCTTCAAACAGCTTCTTGAAAACTAAACCAATCTAGATATTAAAAAGAAAAAAATCAGTGCCTGAAAGGTTGATAATACTTAAAAGCCTTATCTTGCACTATGATCAATATCTAATCAAAATTTTCAGACTTCGCATTATTGAGGCGAAGGTGCACCCAAAGAGCAAAACCCTCAAGAAGACTAGGCACGAGGTTCGCTGGATGTAGGTGGAAAGAATGCTAAAAATAACGTTTTCTCATGCAACCCTAAATACCATTGGGCGGGGTGAATGGCTGAAATTACCATTTTTATTCCGTCATCTTCAAATGCGTATTTTTTAACCTGTCTTGTCTGATACACTACCAGATCTAAATCTTTATCTGTAGTTGATTTTCTCAATTTTGTCTCCCTTCAATTCTTACAGGACCTCTGAAATCCTCTTCCTGCCGCCACTGAAGTCACCATCCTTTTCCTGTATTCTTTCTCTCCGATTTCATCCACCAGTTGAATTGTGGAGAAGATTATTAAAGGCCTAATAACAATTAGGGAGGATGGTGACTGATGACTGAGACTATTGGACGGGTAAAAGAAGGTAGAAGGAGGTTCGTTTCATCGTTTGAAGGTGAATGAAGGACAAATTGGAGGAAGATGGCGGAGAAGAAATAGATGTGTGTGTATTGAATGTTTATATTATTCAGTGATACCCTAACAGTTTATGCGTAACTGTGATACGCATTCCAGACTCATGTAACTCGTTTATAAATATTTGGATTACCCAGATGCCTTATGCGTATTATGCTCAATACCCATGATTTTTATGCATATTTTTTGTATAATCAATACCCATTTACCATATGCGTATCACATCAATAATTGACTTAAAGACAAATAGCCAATAATAGCAGACGAAACAAAAACATATATAATAATATCCTGAAAAAGCTAGGAGCCATACCTCCTTTTCATTTCCATAAACTTGTGCACAATCTATGTGACGATACCCAACCTGCAGTCAGAAACGTAGATTCAAATAGAGCAATTACTAATATAAACAGCGATAGGAGTGTTAATTGTTTATCAAACATTCACTCAAAAAACATGTGTATTTCATGTGGCAAAACTGTACTAAACTACAAGACTGTATAGATATAAAAGATTCATAATAGAACCCACAAGTCAAACATGCAACTCACTACAGTTAAGTCACCCGCGCTCCTAAAACGTTAAGGTTTCAAAAAAAGGGCTTACTTGGTTTGCAAATTTATAACATTTTATAGCACCTATGCATCCGACCTGATCTTAAGTTATCAGCTCTCCTAAAATCGAAAGGTTCTAAAAAGATTTATACACTTTATAGCACCTATGCATCAAGCTTGCCAGCTCTCCTAAAATCCAAAGGTCCTAGTGTCTAATTGGACACGCACCCCTTGCTCGAAAACCCATATCTTAAAAAATTAAAAATTCCAACCACTAAGATTCGTGTTTCGGATCAATACAAAACATTAGTGTCCACACTTCACAAAAAAAAATATAAGACAAAAATAGGGGAGTTTCGAACTCTTGACCTTAAGTAATTACAAATGTTTACATCTTTACTAAGCGTATTGAGTTACCTGTTTTCCTAAAATCTCAAAGTGTTACGAGAATAATATAAGACACAAGACATTAAATAATTCTAACAAAAAAAACAAAAAATTAAACAGAAAGGCAAATATAATTATATTATGATTAAGAGAGAGAGAGGGAGAGAGATTTATATGTCTGAAATGCCTCCTCGGATGTGTAAAATCTCTTTCGTTTTGAGAGAGAGAGTTATATGTCTGAAATGTATCCTTGAATTCGTGAAATCTCTTTCATTTTGAGACACGGAGAGAGAGAAGGAAGGAGAGAGAGAGAGAGGGAGAGAGAGAGAGAGGGAGACAGAGAGAGGGAGAAGGAGGAGAGAGGGAGAGGGAGAGGGAGAGAGAGAGAGAGAGAGAGAGAGAGAGAGAGAGAGAGAGAGAGAGAGAGAGAGAGAGAGAGAGAGAGAGGAGACCTTAATAGCAGTAGCAACAGCTTCACCAACGAGACCAGGATCGGACTGCCAAGTACCCAAACCGACGGAGGGAATTGAAGCGCCAGTGTTCAATGCAAACTCTTTCGCCATTTCCTTCTGATTTTTGAGAGAAAGAGAGATTCGCAGCAATGAAGAAGGGGTTTTATATCAAATTGTCAGCTCGTTAAAATGTATCAGGGAGCTACTCAATCTCACGACCAACTCAATCTCACGACCACTCATTTAACCAGTAAAATACTAGTATATATCATTCCGTTAGTTTTTTTAAAAATAATTAACAGAAAATGTTAACTTTAAAAATTTGTAATCGTATATTTTTGTTAAATTGTCAGACACATACAATTGAGATAAATAACGAGAGTCCTAATTGAAAGGACATATTCTTTTCATTGTTGAATTTTACTCAAATTAATACTGCAATTGCTAATCACCCAGCTTTTACTTTACTCGTGATATAACGATTATTTTAGGACCAATTAAACAGATATACAGATTAGAGAGACACTCAAGTTTGCTAATAAACGATAATAATCAAAGAAATACACCGCAAACACAGCACTTCTGTTAAAAAAAATTAACGAAATAATATATACTAGTATTTTAGTGGTTTAAATGAGTCGTCGTGGAGATTGAGTAGCTACTTCATATATTTTAACGAATTCGGTGGGCAATTTGATATAAAACCCAATGAAAGAGTGAGTCAGTAGTGGCCTATTGCCACTCACCTTTCTTATTCACATTGTGCCACCATGCCTATTTTTGTCATTTCAAATTTAACATAGAATATGATTCCAATTTTTTCCCCAAAAACTTGTCACAAATAACGTACATAATTTTATTTTATTTTTGTTAAGAAGCACTTTCGTGTGAATGAATTGTATTGAAATAGAATGCACGTCGTGAAGGGAATTCTTTCTTTTAAAAAAATTTATTATCTTATCAAGGGCATATAAATATCTCCGACATTTAGATAATAAAACAATCATGTATGAAAGTAGAACGGGCTGCATACGTAATTTAACACTAACTTTTGTAATAAATGAATAGCATATATAATTTATTTAAAAGAGATTAGAGTTTTAAAAGGCCACAATAGAAGATTTTTCGATTATGCGGTTTAAAATTATATTTTTTGAAATATTTTTTCATCATTAAATTTCATTAGTGAGGCCTAAATCACATTTTTTGAATAATTTTTTTATTATCAAATCATACAAATGTGAAAATCAAGGTAAAATATAATTGTTGAAATTTTTTTAAGTATAAATTGAACAATTATTTTTGTTATAACTTGGCTGATATAAACAACAAAATCTTTCGAAAATTTACATGCTTACTTAATTTTACATTATCTTTAAATTCGTACAGTTAAATTTTTAATTTAATATCCAAAAATTGTGAATTTGAGATACTAATATAAACCTTTGAATTCTTCTTTCCTATTTTAAAAAGTTCGTAATTTAAGGGGCTAATTATTTTATAATAAAAATTTATTAAATATTTTAAAATTAAAAAATAATTTTCCATACTATTTTTTTAATTTCTAGATTAGTCAACGTTTAGCTCGTGTTGAAAGATACATGAATGGTGTTTCAATTCAATATAACGAATCCCCCACCAAAATAGTCGGTGGAGTGGATTGTGATATTTTAGCAATGTGAAATATTTGACTAAATTGATTTTTTTTAATGGCCCAAAGTGATTTTTTTATACTCTCCACAAATTGGTCTTTAAAATAACAATCCTCTTCTAGGCCCATTGACCTATTGGCCCATTGGCCCATTTCCATTGTGGTGGCGAGCGGTCCAAAACAGCCCATCTCATTAGCATTCATATTGTTTAATAGAGTAATAAATTTAGTAATTTTTAAATAAGGAATGTAATTACATAAGTATACATTTAAACGTCTTTGTACTCACTTGAGGCTCTGTTTGAGATTGCTGTTAAAAATTGTTGTGCTGTTAGATAAAGTATCTGTTTGAGATTGCTGTTAAAAATTGTTGTGCTGTTAGAAAAAGTATTGCTGTAAAAATCAGATAACTGTTTGGTAATTTTTTTTATACGTATATGTGTTGATGCAAAAAATTAAAAATAATGATGCTTTTGGTAAGGTTTGGTAAGTCCCCCATGTTTTTAGAAAAAACTGTTAAGCGTCTGCTTTAGCGCTAGAAGGTGACATCACCGCTTAGCTCCGATTTGCGCTTTTTACAGCAAACCTTACCAAAAGTGGACCATTAATCGGATTATAAATATATATATATATATTAAAAATAATGTATATTTTTTGAATAAAGAGATAACATCCACATATAATAATAAATCAATAAAATGATCATTCATAAAGTCATAATTAACTTAAAAAATACAACATCTAAAAATATCAAATTACACTTCTTTTAAAAATAATATTTATCTTTTTTAATTATTTTTAATCTCCATTTAATTTGGTCAAAAACCGCTTAAACGGTCAAAATCTGCTTAATTCCGCTTAAAACCGCTTAAACCCGCTTAAACTTTACTAAACGCTTAACTATCCGATTTTGCACTAATCCAAACGCTTTTACCTCTGATTCCGCTTAAGACCCCGCTTAAGCGTCCGCTTAATGCGCTTTTTATAACAGCAGCTTTTAGGCCAAAAACACTTTTCTAAAAAGCAGCTTTTAAATTTTACCAAACTGTTTGTTGTTGCTTTCTGCAACAGCAATACCAAACATACCCTAAGTTATACGCTCTTTTTTCTTATAAAAGGACATGCACAAGTCTTTATTTCTTTCACTAATACTCAAGCACTGATGCTGCAACACAATCCCATCATAAACAAGTTCTGCTCAATTTACTAAAACAATTTAGTTGCTGAAAAAAATTCGTAGAAATCGACAATGTCTGATGAGAAAACAAGAAATGTTGCCAGAGAAATCGAATTCTATTTCGATACACTAGGGTGTCAGGTAGTGCTCAGAGCTCTCCATCCCAAAGCTCATCAACAGTTTTGTAGAAGCCAAGAGTCTCATGCACAAATCCACTTCCCCTCAGTAACCTCGACTGTAAAATTAATAAAAAGAGTTAGCACATTGGTAATGAATTGAAGCCTGAGAAGTTCAGCAGCCACCGTCAGAAGATTTGCAGAGCAGAAACAACTGAAACAAGTTAAGGAACAAAAAGTTGGATACTTGCCTGCTCGATTTCAGAAAACTTGGCAAGTAGGTCTTCCGGGATCTCCCAACCAAAGACGTCAAAGTTTTCCTTAATTCTTGTCTCGTTGGTGCTCTTAGGAAGAACACTGTTACCCGTTTGCAAACCCCAGCGAAGAGCAACTTGTGCTGGAGTCTTGCCTAGTTTCTCTGCAATCATGGTGACAACAGGACTCTTGAGGACTTGAACTTTAACAAATGAGCTACCTGAGGATCCCAATGGTGAATATCCCTGTGCAAGACATATATGTTAAGACAACGTCTGATAACAATCAATGAACTAGAAAATTAATTCATATGGCTAAAGCCTAAATGACAGAGCTTATAAGAGTTCCCAGTTTCCCACCATAAGCCTATTAAGAGCTCGCACTTTAGATCATATACTTACGGTTAGGTGAATTCCTTTTGATTCGCAGAAAGAGCGGAGCTTGGCCTGTTGCCATCCTGGATGAATCTCAACCTGGTTAACAGCTGGAGGAACGCGTGCAACCTGCAGTAAATCCTCCAGTTTTTTGCTAGTAAAATTGCAGACACCTATAGCTCTAGCCTTGCCAGAATTATATAAAGCCTCCATTGCTTTCCATGTACCGGGTATATTAGGTGGACAGAGGTTCTCAGGTGCAAAACCAACTGATCCCTTCTTCATGCTAACAGGCCAGTGGATCTTTAAAACAAAAAATAAAAGTGGTCGCAGTTAATTATATAAATTCAAAATTGTATTGTAGCATTAAGGATGGTAACATAACTTTCACTGGCTTAAAACCAAGGTTGTCGACTTGTGGTAATGAACTAATGGATATAAGTTACTGATAAACTTACCAGATACAAATCCAGATAATCAAGCTGCAAATTTTGCAAAGTCCTATCCAATGCCAATGGAACATCTTCTGGTGCATGATCAGAACACCTATACATCATTGAACTCTATATTTTAATGTATGAACTATC
The DNA here is from genome assembly GCF_009905375.1 of Apium graveolens. Taxonomy (NCBI): domain Eukaryota; kingdom Viridiplantae; phylum Streptophyta; class Magnoliopsida; order Apiales; family Apiaceae; genus Apium; species Apium graveolens. Next base: position 3,574,782 of record NC_133654.1, read on the forward strand.
TTACAACATCAGAAAAGGTACACAACTTCATAGTTTAGAATTCACAAGGTGATCAGATACAGAAAGTGTGGGAACAGACCATAGTTTAGAAGTGATCCATAAATCGGCACGCTTCACAACTCCATCATCAAATAGCTTCTTTAGAGCAGAACCAACCTACGGTAATTAAATAAAGGATTAACATTGAAAAGAATCATATTTTCGGAACTTGGTAGCACAGTGAGGGTGTGAAACCTGTTTACTAAACCATGAAAATTAAAATTGGCTCCCAATTAACATTTAGCTTCAGGCACTGTAAACTAGTCAACTTTGAGATTTTGTTAAAAAATTTATATCCAAATAGAGTGGACCGCCTAAAGCTAAGCAGAGTTGGCCCAAATAAGTTAATTTGCTTTTATCTGAACCTTACTGAAGTATTAGTCTACAAAACTTGACTACTTAAGCAGAGCTAATTGTTCTACGACATAAAATGGAAACAATATTTTGAGATGCCAAGAAGCAAAAGGCAAAACAGATCCATCAAATAACCATTTCATGTGATCTAATTCGCACATTTGGATATATGCAGACACAGATACATGTCATATTTGATAAGTTGAACATGATACCAATTCTGTCAAACTTAAATAAGCTACAAGATCATCGTTAGACAGAAACTTCTTAGATATGATTTCATCAACCAAGTGAGAAGTGAGTATTACATTTTCTTCTAGTAACAATAACAAACTGTTGTAGTTCGAGTGTCTAATTCTCATACAAGAGCTAGCAGTTATAAGATTTAACTCTCGAGGTCGTAACTATCTTAATATTAATCTAAGAGAATTATTACTTAAACAAATTGCACGCAATACTAAAAGATTAACGAATTACGATAAGCGAAAAAAGGTACTATAAGATTTAACTCTCAAAATCATAACTAACTTCTTTGAAAATTAGAATCGGCTGCCAATTAGCATATTAGTTCCAGGCACTGTAAACTAGTCAAATTTAAAATTTTATTTCCAAATGGAGTGGAGAAACCACCTCCATTACCAAGCTATTATCTAAACTACGATAAATCTAAGCAGATTTGGCTCAAATAAGTTGATTTGCTTTCATCTGAACCTTACTGAGGTTTAGTCTACCAAACATAACTACGTAAGCAGAGCTAATTGTTCCAGGGCATAAAATTTGTTGTGGAAACAATATTCTGAGATGCCAAGAAGCAATAGGCAGACAGAACCATCAAATTACCATTCAATTGAACTAATTCGCACATTCAGATATATGCAGGCACAAATACATTTCTTATGATTTTGATTTCAACATGACATATCCATTTCTGTAAAACATAAGCTACAAAATCAGCGTAAGGCACACACTTAATAGAAATCATTTCATCAACCAAGTGAGCAGGGACTATCAAATTTTCTTTTAGTAACAATAACAAAATGTTGAAGTTTGAGTGTGCAATTATTATACAAGAGCTAGCAGCCATCGCAGGTTCACGATTTAACTCTCAAAATTGTAACTAAGTTAATTTAGGAGAATAATTACTAGAACAAATTGTAAGCAATACTAAAATATTAAAATCAAATTAGGAAAGCGCCACGAGGTAGCACTAAAATATTAAATGGTACGATTCTCGCTTTTATACTAAAGTCTAGCACTAAAAGACTATCTCTTGTGATTTTGGAATTCGATTCTCGCTTTTGTAATACTTATTAGCTTCTAGGCTATACTAGAAAGATTAAAAATGAAATTACGATAAGCGAAAAAGAATTAAAACCTCCTTCTCATTACTATACGCCTGAGCGCAATCGATATGCCTGTATCCAATCTGCAACATCAGTACAAACCATAATTAAAAAAATAGAAAAATCATTATTATTTGGATCAACAAATGACGGAACATTACGTAAAAAACGTTACATAACAACACAATGCCCCTATATATATGTAAATCATTTGTATTTCGTCTACTAAGGTGAGTACGTATATAGGAGAATTAAAAAATAAAGTATAAAAATCATGATTATTCAGATCATATCAATTATCAACATATACTACAACAAAACTACAAAACAATATGGAAAAAAACGTTACTCCCTCTCATTCAATTCTCTACATTACTTTTTCGCAAGCTTTTCAATACTCGTTTAAAGTGTAATTCCATAATTCTTTTTTAAAATATATTTTTTCTGAATAAAAATTTTATATTCAAAAAAAAATTTACAAAAAAATATTATAAACTATACTTACAGAAGTCTTGAAATACGTGTAAATAGTGTACGTATAGAATCGTTGGAATGGAGGTAGTACCTAACAACAGAATGCCCGTATGTATATATGTATGTAAATTATTTGTATTTCTTCTACTAAGATGAGTACGTATTTAGGAGAATTAAGTCTGTCCGTAAATAGTTTTCGGATTTACATAAGTACCTTAACAGCACTGGTGACAGCTTCACCGACGACACCAGGCTCCGACTGCCACGTCCCCAGTCCGACCGACGGCATGGTGGCTCCGGTGTTGAGTTTAAAAAAACGAATCGCTTTCGCCATTGTTGACTTAATAAAATGGATTACGTTGAGACGCAAAATGTGTATGCGAAAGACAGGGGAATGAATAATTTGTAACGTGGAATATAAAGTACGTCGACATTTGAATATTGTAAGCTAGGCGGCCTGCAGGCTCACGGCCCACACGCTTTATTTTTTTACTTTTGTTTTTATTTTTCTATGGACCAATTTTTAATAGTACAAAGCAAAGTTGGGTATATTTTAAACTTTTTTTTTCTTCGGAATTACTGTGCTATAATAATAAGGGCTACTCTCTTACACAAGAGAATTATTATTTAGAAAATATAAATATGCAAATTTTTTTTCATTTTCCATCATATATAGTGTTATGTCTAAAATTTGGTACAAGTAATATTCGGATCAAAATCAGGTCATTTGGACAAAATTGGGGTAAAATTATAAATATCACCTCAAATTAGGGCTTGCCCCCTTTTTGAGAAAAAAATGGCGCGCCCTCGAGGAGATCAGGTGCGCCCTAACTTATATGGATGTTAGGGCACGCCTTGTTGTTTTGCTGACATCATATGGATTTTAAGCAGATTATTTGAATGCTTAGACAGACGATGGATGATTATTACTAACATATTTTCTGCAGGTACTCTATTGAAGAACTTTTTCATGTAATGCAACGGGTATGCTTATGTGTCCTTGGTCAGAGACCTCCAGGGTATGCTTGGACGGAAATCCTCCTCTTGTAGTCAATGTGTGTCATCGTTGGGGATGCGGGGTAAACTCTGGTGTGTGCTTTGGGAGCTTTGTCTCTGTAGTCAATGGGTATTCTCGTCAGGAGACTTCGAAGTATCTTGCACTTTGCACCCAAAAGTTTGGGATCACTTGTCCTATAATGTGGCAGGGGCTCCTTATGTGGGGGATAAGGATGCGTCCAACATTTGGGATAAACCATGGCTATACCTGCGTTCTCGGACTAGATAAACAGTTGGTAGTGGAGGGTTATCCTCGGCCGGAGAGATGCCTTATCAGCGAAGTCTCGAAACCGTGGACGAGCCTTGTGCCTTTGTAGTTAGGCATCATCAACGGACATTCTTAAAACGAGTAGAAGACGGTTTTCAGTGGGTTTTCTACTAGGCCTCATGATAAGAAATCTAAGCCCATTAGATTTTTTGTTCCCCCGAAAATAACGTTCGATTGATTTTCTATAAATAGGGATACGTAGGCAAATTGTAAGGGGTCGGAAGCGAGAGTCATAAGGAGCCACCACCAACCCTAAGCAATCTCAGCCCTTAATTTATCATAACCACCATACTCCGACGACTTTTTCAGCAAAGAACCACCATTGTAGATCTTGATTCCGGCGACAGAAATCAAATTTTGTTGTTACCAAATTCCTCCATCAACAAATTGGCGCTAGAAGGACTGATCAAGATCATAATCTCAGGAGAAAGAGATGCCTCATCATGATGAAGGTTCTTTAACGCAAGAACTAAAGGATAGCCATGGAGGAGGTTGCAAATAACGGCTATGAAGGAGATCCATGAATAACTATTTTCTGCCGGGGGTTGAAGGAGAATGTAGTAGCCGAGGCCACGAGGGAGATCCATGGATGATGATTTCCATCCAGTGGGTTGAAGTTTACAGCCATGACCATGAAGGAGCGAAGTTGGATGCAAAATTCGGATTTGGTGGATTAAGCAATTTGCTTACACTGTTTGGGCCATATCTCGAGTTCCGTAAGTCATATTTGGACGATATTATAGCCTACGCGAAGTTTGTTGAATTTTCTTTATTTTCAGAGGTGATTTAGTTACGAGAATCCAAGTTGAACTGCCCGAAAATATAGGAAAACAACAGCTACAAATTTTTACCAAAGAATCACATTTGGTTTAGAAGATTGCAAGAAACCTATTTGATTTAGAATATTGGGAGAAACTTATTTGGCATAGAAGATTGGAGAATCGTATTCAAATTAGAAGATTGAAGAATCCTATTCGATCTAGAAGATTGGAGAATCATATTGAAATTAGAAGATTGAAGAATCCTATTCAATTTAGAAGATTGGAGTATCTTATTCCAACAAGATGACTGAAGAATCTTTTTTGACTTAGAATATTTGAGAATCCTATTTAGTTTGGAAGACTTAACAGGGCTAAATACGAGGACGTTCAGGAGAAGAACAGTCTAAGAAGAATGCATTATTACCAGGAGCTAATCATCGCCTTTAAGACGATCCCTCAAGGTAAAACAACTAGTTTTGTTTTGTTTTGCATTACTTGTTTATGGGGATTGTGCAGGAAGAAGATTGTGAAAGAGATTTGGCACGGAGGAGATCCTCACAAACTCTTAGGACGCGCCTTGATTAAAGATATCCGAGGCCCAGACGACTTCCAACAAATTCCAGGAGAATTCGTTGATTGGACAAGTCCGTCCATCTAGGACGCGTCCGCCAGATAACATATAAAGTTCCATATTAGTTTTGTTTCTTGCAGGTAGGAAATATTATCTAAAAGATCGAGAGTTATCAGGCATTTTGTCATAGTCAAGAAGGGCACGCCCTCTGCGTGATTGATATCTTGAGGTGTATTTCCCTATAAGGGTGCGCCCTCACAAGAGAAAGCCTGTGGAAGTTTTCAATGAATACGTCTTGATGAGAAAATGAGTTATAGTCATTACTTGAAGAATGGCTCGACTGGAACCAACTTCTTATCTCTCAAGATACGTCATTTCCGTAGGGCGCACCCTCAAAAAAATATATTGATGGTGAGGTGAACTTTATTGACTACAAGGAGAATCTTAATATTAGAACTTCAGAAGAAAAGAAGCTATCAGAGTAGAGGTACCATGAATCATAGGATGTGCCCCTAGACTTTCAAGATGAGGCCTAGGACATAAATGAACTCTTCCATCTAAGGATGTAATGTTACATCCTCACCAATTATAAGTAAACTCTCCAAGGCTATCTCTCTTAAGGCGTCCCTTTAATGAAATACTCATTACATCTTCCTCGACATTACATACATGATTTAGAAAGAAGTAAATAAAGTATAATTATCTTCTTAGTATATCGAGAGTTTAGTTTCAGCGAACACACCCTCACATCCTCAATAATATGAGTGAGTTTTCAGCTTGAACATATTTGTCTCATATGTTAGGGCTTCTTCTTTTGGTATGATTATCAAGATTATCTGGTTATTTTTAGCATGAAGAAATTATGGGAGTTGTCTTAGAAACAGATGAGGAAGATAAGGTTACAAAGTATTTCTGACAGGGTGCACGCTCAGGGGGGGGAGTAGGTAACCTTTTATTAGTTTTGTGGTGTTACATATTGCCACATGGGTAAGATATATGGTTTTTTCTAAAAATCAGGGCGATGCCCAAGGTCATTGTTCAAGGAAACTTGAATTAAACTATGATGAGGATGACACATTACATGCCTCTAGTTTAATCTACAAACAAGAAAAGATGATAAACAAAAAAAGAATTAGTAATTGCCTGTTCAATTTCGGAAAATTTGGCAAATAAGTCTTCCGTGTATCCCAACTGAAGACATCGTAGTTTTCCTTAATTCTTGTCTCACTGGTGCTCTTGGGAAGGACACTGTTACCCTTTTGTAAACCCCAATGAAGAGCGACTTGTGCAGGAGACTTGTCTAGTTTCTCTGCAACTTCATTGAGAACAGGACTCTCGAGGACTTCACCTTTAACGAACCAGCTACATGGAGATCCGAATGGTGAATATCCCTGCACAGCCCATGTGTGGTAAATATTAGGAGTTGTCCCACATCGTAGGGGCGGATTGCTAGCATATAAGCAACCAGTTAATTCCATTAGTATGAGGTCTTTTGGGATGTGCCTAAAAATAAATTCGTACGGGCTCGGCCCAAAACGGACAGTATCATACTAATGTGGAGTTAATCCTGCTTAGCAAGCCTGACAGTAAACACCAAGACAGTTTCCAATTAGGACTAATAAAATAAGAAAATATTGTGAAATTGCAAAATAGAAGCATGTAGTCTAGTCCTGGTTATGACAGAATTGATAAGAGTTTTTTTTGCCATTAGGCTATTTAGACTAGTAGTACACACACTTTAGATTCAATTAATTACCGATAGGTGAATTCCATTTGATTCACAGAAACAATGGAGCTTCTCCTGTTGCCATGATGGATGGATCTCAACCTGGTTAACAGCGGGAGGAACACGGGCAATCTGCAATAAGTCCTCCAGTTTCTTGCATGTGAAATTGTTGACGCCAATAGCTCTAGCCTTTCCGGAATCAAATAGTGCTTAAGATATCAGCTGGAGTTGGACTAAGGTTCTCAGGTGCAAAATCAACTGATCCTTTCTTCATGCTGACAAGCCAGTGGATCTTTACAATAAAATTACAAAAAAAAATCCAGTTTACTAATTTAATTTTAAAGCATAAAAGAATGAGGTTGTCGTAGTGCATTCAAGTTACTGATAGACTTGCAAGATACAGATCGAGATAGATAGTCAAGTTGCAAGTCTTGCAAAGTCCTTTGCAATGCTAGTGGAACATCATCTGGTGCATGATCAGTAGACCTACATAACATTGAACTATAAATTCCACCATACGAAAATTTCATGTCTCTAAACATCACTCGAAGTTCACATTTCACATTTCACAAGATGATCGAATATGACAAAATCAAGTTCTGAAACAGAACAGAGTTTAGAGGTGATCCATAAATCTGTTAAATAGTATAAGATCCTGTTCGGGCAATACAAAACAAACCTCCTTCTCATTATCATAAAATTGAATGCAATCATTATGCCTATATCCAGTCCGCATCAGTACAAACTATATTTACAAAACTGTAATGCAATATAACAAACATTTCCTGCAACAACTGAACTCATCATTCAAGTAACAATGCGGAACAAAACATTGTTAATGCATACCAAACTATAACTGATAAACATGATAATATTAGCCGAAAAGTGATAAAAAGTTCCCTATAGCATTTTCAGTTCCAGGTTATTTAAAATGTCGCAAAAATCCACAAAAATCGAATAGGTCATGTACTCATGTACCTTGATCGCGGTGGTGACTGCATGCTCTGCTACCCCGGGGGGGCTCAGATTGCAACGTCCCTAATCCTACTGATGGAATTGTAGCTCCGGTGTTTAATATGAAAGAACGTATCACGTTGGCCATCACAAATCAATATTGCAATATTCAATGATTGATTACTTGTTTTTGATTAATTAGGCTTTATATGCTTTATAAATGAAAATCTATTATAACAAAAATTGAAGGTGAACGATAAGAGATAATTATTTAATCACTTCAGTTATCTCATCAAGTTCGATTAATTACTTATTTAAGTTTTACTTGCGTAATATAATTAGTTTTAGAAAGTTGGGGCCTGTTTGGCGGCACAAAATAAGTTACTTATTCGCTTATAAGCCCGTGAGTACTTATTAAAGAGTGTTTGTCGCCCCAGCTTATAAGTCGAATTTATAACTTATAAGCTAAGAAGTTGAATGTTAGCAAGTCTCAACTTAATTTGATTTTTCATTTTTTTATTAACTTTTGTTTTAAAATTTATGTTTTTACTTGTCTTTCTAATTTAAAATTTACGAATTAAGATAATTATATTTAAAATTTATTTATTTTTGCTCATTTAAGTATATACAATTCTGACATTTAACCAAACACTTATTTAACTTATAATCATCCATCTACTTATCACTTATAAGTCCCTTATTCATTTTAAGTTATAAATTACTTATTTTAAGATTTTCCAAATGAACCCTTGGTCTGAGAAATACGGGTAATTGTTACAATATATCTTGTAGAAAATTTTTCATCATACGATTTCTGCCGATGTTGTGACCATCTCCTTACATTTATACCAGTTTTTAGGTTCGACATTCTTTTTTTTTGACAAATGCAGAAAGTTTTCATTAAATTGAATATAGTACAGCCGGGACAAACCCCCAACTGTCGATATAACCAGGTGGTAAAACAAATAACATACTAAAAATAATTAGATGATTTGTTTCCTGATCGTTTAACACATAGAATTTAAAAATTCTTAAAGCTAAAAACGAAATCAAAGACATCCCAAACGATCCAAATTACACCAACATCTCTGAAAATAGCAACATCGCAATTGATCATATCACATTAAAACTATGATTAGCCCAATGTTCAGAAACACCAATCGCATAAAATGAGATTGGAGAAGCGGCACCACAGCTATCTACGTGCCGGACACTAGGGGTGAGCAAAACCGGATATCCGGTTCGATTATGAAATGTATAACCGGATATCCGGTTTTTCGGATCACTAAAAATTGAGTCCGGTTCCGGTTCCATTTTAACCGGATATCCGGATATTGGGATATTCATTTAAATCGGATTATAAAACGGATTATCCAGATCCAAATATTTAACAACATATTCTGTCACAAATATGTACATAAATTTAAATTGCAGTAAGTAAAACAAAGTTGACACAAAAAATAAATATGATTCTACTTATTTATATTGTAGAGAAATTCTACAAACACCAACTGAGATATAAGTACAACTCTGGAATTTGGATATACTCAGATCAAGAACTAATGACTTGACAAATTTGAACATGCCGGTAGTATAACACTCACGCCCGGGACCTGTTGATTTAAAAATCTGCAGCATGCTAGTAGCAACATTACTTAAAAATACAGTAATAAAACCATTCCAGTAGATTAATAAACAAAGACCATGACAGCGATCTCAGCAAGCTCACATCTATCAAACAATCTCATTTTTTTTTAATTTTGCACACATTTACCTTCTAATATGTTTTACATCAACCTGGTCACTCTGCTCATAGGGACCAACTTATGTATCGATATCATCATCATCAGATAGCTCATGCGACGAACTACTAGTGACCCCCACCGCTTGGTAATCACAACTTTTGGGCAGATAGTTAGCAGCTGAAGTTGGACTCCCAGCTATAATAAAGATAACATCTGTTATTAAAACTAGCATTTTTGGAGCATAGTAGTGATAGTATCACTGTATCAGGATGATAGTATGTAGTCAGGGATCTGGGCTGGGGTTTGCACTTTGCAATTTGCTTATTGTTGCGTGAGAGCTGAAGGCGAGAGTCTGAGACTCTGAGAGTGAGACCGTAGTGATGAATGACCGAAAATCTGAATGACCTAATTGGCTAATCCTAAAGACTAAAGGGAAGGTCAGACGTCAGAGGATTAAAGCCCACAACCCAAAATAAGCTTAATTTTCTATTTAAAAAAATAGTTATATGATATACATTATATGTATAATTTATTTTTTTATTAGAAATAATAAAACCGGATCGAATCCGGTTATCCGAACTTTTGTAAAAATGCGATCCGGATCCGTATCCATATTTATGGAAAAAAATCGGATTGGATATCCGGTCCGGTTATTTCGGATCGAATATCCAAATTTACAGATTTTTTAAATTGGATACCGGACCGGAAATTCGGATTTTTGTGCTCACCCCTGCCGGACACCAGCGATAGACATGCCGAAGGCACCCCAACTATCTACATGACGGAGACCAGCTATAGACATGCCGAAAGTGTAAACCCATGAAAGATGAACAATCTTTGGTTGTGAAAGGTGAGCTCTTGCAATAATCACCATCGTCCCAGATTCGATGCAGGCTTTGCAGATACCAAAAATATAAATAAATTCGTCCTCAACAGATCCAACACCAGATAAACCCAAGCATGATTAAACAAAAACATAACAATCACTCCAAAAGAGGAGACAAAACACACACTCCAAGAGGATAGACACACAAACACCCAAAAAATTGGATTTTATTGAAAGAAAATTAACGAGAATAAAAGAGAACGAAGGGGTTGAGGCTTTCCACCGGAGAAAACCAATAAAAGCCCCTCAATTTACTTAAAAATGGACAAACCCTAGCAGAGGGGAGGAATGGAGGTAGTTTGCGGTAGGTTCGACATTCTTTTGATTTTCCTTTTTTTAATCCTTTGAACCGGTTCTTTTATGTTACTAAAATGTTGCTCCTATTTTGACTATAATACTAATACAAAATTTAAGATATTAACAATAAAAAATGTGCATTGACAAACGTGTCAAACACAAATATTAAACATTTTTAGGGAGGGAGGGAGTATCAATCTCATCTTTGCGGATATTTGAACTATACTGGCAAAAAGAAGACAAAAGTATCCTATTCATACGTACCTAACCCCATACTTTCAACACTGATTTTGAACCGTAAGATTAACACCAATTATATGACGTGCCAACTTTTTAACGGCTTAGATGAACTCTACTAATCCACATCACACGTAGACAAACACTAAATATTTAAAACTAAAACCCGTGCTCTACCCGACAAGACAAAAAAAACTAATATCGAATCATTATTCTAAAATTGAGCTAACATTTAAAAATTGGACAGTTAGTAATTAATCGGATTAATTAATTGAAGTATTAATCAGTAATGTTTAATAAAATATAAAAATAATTAATTTATTAAATTAAATATATTAATTTATGAAAAAAGTGCAGCAGTTAATCGAATTAAAAAATCAAATTTATAGAATATATTACAACGATTAATCGGGTGATCAACCGATAATATTGGTAATTTTTTAAAACAGATACTGCAATGATTAATTAAAAAATATTCAAATATATGTAAAAAATAGAGTAATATATATTAATTAATCAAATTTTGAAAATTGAATAAATAAAAAAATTTATAATAAATATTCGAATGATCAATCAATAAAATCGATAATTTTTAGAATCACGGAACCAAAGTCTGTTAAATTAAATCTGTTAAAATGAATCTTACATCCACATCTACGTAGACCCTCCAACCTTTTGTCGGAACGAGTCCAAAGCTAAAAATAAGAAAAAGGTGAGACAAAACCTCCGTTACCGTTAAATACTCTTTTGTACTAAAAAATGCAGTCAAATTAAACATAATCAAAACCACATCTTTTTGGGTTTTTCATCAACCCAAATGGTTTTCTTGGAAAAGGGTCATTTTATTTAACCCAATCTCACTCAAAAACCACCCAGATCCCACTTTTTCAAGAACTCATCTTGTGGGGTTTTGTTGAATATGCATTTAGAGATAGATTCTGTGAGTATTGATTGTAATGTGTAGAATCTGTGTGAAATCTTGAGTTTTTATTAGGATTTTTGATAGTTTTGGTGGTTTTAGAGGATAAGAAAATGAAGAAATTGATTGGAAGTCCTGGAATGATGAGTGGGTTGGTTTTGAGGATTGGTCAGTTTTTGTGTGCTGCAGCTTCTATTGGAGTTATGGTTTCTGCTAGAGGCTTTTCTGGTTACACTGCTTTTTGGTACATTTCTTGTTTTTGGGTTTTGATTTTTTATGGGTTTTCAAGTTTATTTTGTTTGTGACATTTGTGTTTGAATGTGTGTGCAAGATTGTGACTTGATTTAGTAATAATGTAGGGGATGGTTTTTGCCTTTTTCGGGTTTTTGCAGTTTATTTTGTTTGTGACATTTGTGTTTGAATTTGTATGCAAGATGGTATTTTGATTTTCGGGTTGTTTTGGTTGACTGCATTAGAGTAACAATTTTTTGGATAATGTTGTAATAAAGTAAATCTAAGTATATAGTATAGGATTTACACAAACCTTATCGTACTCGGGTGAGTGGAGATGATGTTTCTGCAATTAGATAATTAACTGATATAACTATTGATTCACTGGAGATAACCAGCCTTAAGTACTTCTAAATTGATGGTAATTGGTGCCTGAGTGTGTTTTTGTTGGTAATTTAGAAACTACTGCTTTTTAGATTGTTACAATTAGATAATTTGATGAAGGACAACTATTCGGCTCTACATGGGAGTTGGGTTCAAGTGTGTTTTCAGATGTTCTCTTTGGTTACTGCACAAGTATGTGCGTTGAATTGTGAAATGTAAATAGTAAATATTCATTGCTCAAGTGGAGTTAAAGTAATAGATGTCTTCTTGAAGTGTGTGGTCAGTGGTTCAACCTTATTTGTAATATTATCTTGTTATTATTAGTTAGATGAGGTTGCCTGTGAATGATGGTCTTTGATTTTATATATAGTTAGATGAAGTTGCCTGTGAGTGATGGTCTTTAATTTTATATATAGTTAGATGAAGTTGCCTGTGAATGATGGTCTTTGATTTTATAATTACAAGCTATTTGTACATATTTTTTACATAAAAATTTGGCATTTTCTAGTATAATAAGGTGTATAGTGGTAACATAGGTCATAGATTAGCTTGTAGATATGTTCTTTGAGCATGTACGGTGCTTTCCAGTGGAGTGTCTATCTAAACAAAGCATACATCATTAAAAGAAAAATGGTTCTTGATTCATTTCAATGAAAACTGATGCATTTTTAGGAATGAGTCCCTTTTACTTCGCATTGATACTGATATTTATAACAATTTTAAAGCATCATGGCTTCTATAAGAGTACAAGGACAACATGCATGCTAGCAGTGAAATTCTTGAAAAGTATTTGGAAAAGCTCTTACTGTGTTTAAAATTTTGAAGTTTTACATCTAGTTATGGCGAAATAGCAATATCCATGGAATATTGAGAATTAGTATACACTTACTTTCACGTACTCACAGTTGACTTGTATCTATAAAATCATGCAACTCACATCTAGGTTTAGATGCATTTGCTCGACTTTATAAGTTAAATATGATATATATATTACAAAAGAGACGAGTACTTGTGTGTAGCAAAAACCTTGTGAACAATTAACTTCTCTGGGATAATTATCTGGTCTATAGTACAGCATAAGGCCCCCAAATATCTTCTTTTTGTAGATGCCAGTGGCCTATTGTTTATTCCATCCAAGAAGTTCGAAGGAAAAGTTAAGTCTGGGCTCTGGGGTCTTCTAACAGGTTGTCTCTATGGTAAGAGAGCAGAGTGACAGGTTAGGAAATTAAAAAGAGTTTTGTACTCTAATTAGCATTGGTACATGTCAACCAGCATCTTATGGTTTAGTACTTTTTATTGTCTGAGTGCTCTAATCTTTTTTTTTTCTTTCTAACACCCTCGAAATTCATTTTTAATGGTTTCATAGATATAATCCTGTAATCATTAAGCCGTTTGCTGTTCTTTATGACAAAATTTCTTTTCACACAGTTATTTGATAGCGTCGATGGGGCTTCAAGTTTTATGGAGCTTTGGACTTGCATGCCTTGATGTTTATGCTTTAAAGATAAAGAAAGACCTTCAAAATCCAGTTCTAATCAGCCTTTTTGTTGTTGGTGATTGGGTATTCAGCTTATCCCTTAAACCTTTTACTTATAATCTCAAGTCTGTATGCTCCGTGAGTTTTTCATGGACACTAGGATGCTCTCAGCTCTTGCCTACCCCGTCTTAAGTACATTTTAGTGGCACAATGTGGTTTCAAGCTTTTCAGCAAGTATTTAAAATAGATAATATTTTGAATTTATAAATTGCAGGTGACTGCTACGTTATCACTTGCAGCTGCATGCTCATCAGCAGGGGTTGCAGTTTTGTATGCGAAAGACTTGGGTTTTTGCAAGCCTCATTCGAATATCCCCTGTGCTAGATATGACATTTCCATTGCTCTGGCTTTCACTACTTGGTTACTTATTGCCATATCTTCACATGTAATGTTTTGGATTTTAGCATCAATATGAATCATTATCAGTTTACCATCCCACGGTTTACACTGTGTCCATTCTCTAATATACATTTCATTCTTAAGAATTTTGCTCTTTCTTATGTATATATTTTATTATGTTGACTTGTTAACTTGATTACTATGGCTGCAGTCTTGGATGTAGTTTTTGCTGTCACTCTTCATACATTTTGTTTCATCCTTGTCATATAAATGCTGCTTCAGCTCTCTTTACTATACAAGCGTCCCAGCAATTTCATGCAAAATTGATATTCAACCATATCATTTTTGCAATCTTGTGTTTCCTGTTGTGTTTTGTGGGCAAATTATAGAAATGTCTAATTTTAAAAGGATGCTTTTATCTATTATCTTCGGTTAATTCTTAATTTCATCTAATTTTCTGAATGACTAATATAGGAAAATCAATAATCTAAAACTAATACTAGTGAGTAGTGACAAGACAGAGATATGTCTTCTAATTATATAGTATTGAAATGCTGCTGGGGATAGAAAAACCTGTTTACATTAGTATTTACAGGATGGTGTTTCTGCTCATGTGGTATTACAATCTAGATAATCCTATCTGTATACTGAGCACCCAAATTTTGCCTTAGTTTTTGGATAAGGATTGGATAGCCTAAGTGGTCAGGTCAGGTCCTGTGTTCGACTCTGGCTCACCGCGAGTATTCTTTAGAACATATACTCATTTGTAAGGCTATAAGCCATAATTGTCAAAAAAAAGAATCTGAAAATTTGGGTTTAGACTGGTGCTTAGCCTGCAAATCTTTTTTGGTAAAAGATAAAACTGGCATTTTTGCTTGATAAGTTTAAGAAATTTATACTATACACACAGAATTTAGACATTAGGGGTTTCTGCTTATATGAACAGGTAAAGTGTGCTTGACCCCCAGGGATCACAAGTTTCCCTTAGATATAGTCTGTTTCTCGAAATTAGTGATATTTCATGGAAAGATATAATCTGATGGGGAGATATACAGTAAGTGTTTTGTTATCTTTTCTGTGAATATTTCTATTATGTCTTTTGATTAAATAATAGAAAACAATTAGATTAACATCTGTCTGGTCTCATATTAATGAGATGATTGTGTGCCGAGTTGTAAATTTTGGTCCATTAGGTATTTCTTAATCTGAGCCCTATTGGTTAAGTTATTAGTCACTTGGTATGCCATTCTGGACAGTTTTCCCTGGAAATTTTAAGCAAAAAGGGAAATAGTTTACTCACTTTTACGATGTACAGTTACTATTGCTCTTTATAGAAGGCATCATTTCTGTTCATCATTTTACGTGTTTGGCTTGCACCTGTAGTGGGTAAAGTCTGATAATAATCCACAGGAGATCTGCACCCTTCTCCCGGGACTCCTACCACATGTGCAGTTTGCGATTTGCCAGTTAAATAGTCGCACTATGTAGGTGACTCAGTTTTGGGGGGGGGGGGGCGGGGGAGTTTTAGTATCTTTATTGTAGGTGTGACATGTGATGTATGATCATAGGTACTTGTAAATGCAAAGTATTGTCAGTGCAATTCTGTATTACAAGGGTGTTACTGCTTGTGTTATTAACTGTTCCTGCTCGATCCACTTAAATTCCTTGCTAAATGAGATATGTGCTCGCGTATGTATTTGGGATGAGTTTTGCTGGTTGGATGTTGGTTCTGACCTTTAGGGCTGATTGATGTGATCATGTAAGATGAGCCTGAAGGGACTTTGAATGCTTGGTTGCCGCAGCTGGGGCTGGCAGACAAGGGCCCTTGATCAGCCATGATTTTCGCGTTGCATTCCAGCAGTTCTGTAGGGCAGGTTGGTAGAACCATGGAAGTACTGCAAACACAGGCTTTCTATGATGGCTATTGACGATTGGTGTTCCTTCCTCATAACTCTAGGTGCCTTTGGAAAACTTAACGCGATACAAGTGATTAAGATTCATCTCAGATTGCAGCTACAAGAACCAAAGCCAAAATACAGAAGCAGATGATTTTGTTCTTCCAAAGACTCTTGAAGCACACTTAAAGATCACATTACAAGTACAAGCTTCTGGCAAAGAAATGACCAGCTTTATTACTAAAAATTCTGTTTATTCAGGATTAGAAGCACCCATTTCAGTCTCATGTGACTCTGTCCTGTTCAAATTTAACCGGAAATTGTATGGCCTCCGTCAACACAAATAATCTGACCGGTAATGTATGAAGCTGCAGGTAAGCAGAGAAATGCTACTAATGCTGAAACTTCAGTTTCTTCTCCGGCCCTGCGAAACGGAGTCCGAGAAAGTATAGCCTTAAAGTTCTCCCGGAATTCTGGACTCTCATCCTACAATATTCATGAAGAAAAGAAATGGCCGTAAGATTGTTATTAACAAACAAGAAATATTTTTCGATGTTTCTAAATTAATTGCCGCTTTAGTTTTTACTCATCTGCGTGTCTAAAATCAAAACGACAATTATTTAAGAACGGAGGGATCATGTAGATTAATCCTTACTTCAAGACTTTCGAACATTTTAGTTCTAATAATCCAGGGCGCAACACAATTAACACGAATATTATCCTTCGCCCACTCGCATGCCAAATTCTTGGTCAGTTGGTTGATTGCTCCTGCATTTTCTCATACACATTAGTTTTCGACTAGGAAGCAAGGACACAGTTCCAAAGTGCGAGTGCGTAGTGCGGCAATACGGAATTGGATAAATATAATATGGAATACGGGTGCGGAGGGCACGGGAAAAATAATACCTTTTGACGATGAGTAGAGAGAAATTAGAGGCAAAGCTAAAACTCCAGCAATAGACGAAATGAATACAATGTTTCCGGTGCCTGAGGACTTTAGCAACGGCTGTGAAAGTTGACACAGATGATAAGGCGCTTCAAAATTAACACTCATTATGTTGGAAACATCTTCTGCTGTGAAATCTTGAGTCTCCTTGCTTATAGCTAATGCAGCATTATTGACCTTTAACAAAAAATTTAACTTGTCATGTAAAGTTGTTGAAATAATCCACCTGAAGCAATTTTCAAGAACGTTTCACGACATTTTACCAGTATATTGAGCTTTCCATTGAAAGCAGAGGCCACAGAGTTCATTAGCTGTTCACGTTCAGATCGCGATTTTAAGTCACAAACTGATCCTGTAACTTTAAATCCTTTGAGTTTCCATTCCTCTAAGCATTTATCAATGTCTTTCTGGTTGCGAGAACATGTATAGATTGATGCTCCGAACCCTGCCAGCTCCTCTACAATTGCATGCCTATGCAGGCAAATTTAGAGTTCATGTTAATTGAAAAACCAGCGTTACAGATTTTGGAAATCGGAACTATTCTGTTGAGGTACCGATTTACGATTTATCGGACGATTTTGAAAAAATCGGATGATTTATCGAAAATCGGTCAAATCGGACAAATATTTTTGACCAATTTTTGAGCGATTTATCAGCGATTTTTGAAAAATCGGCTGATTTCTATAACAAAGCAAAAAATCAGATAAATAAAAGGAAACACATTGATCCATCAAGTAGAAAAAAACAGTAAGAGAGGGAATAGTATAAGTTGTGGGCAATGAACCCTATGCCACGAGTTCCACCGGTGACGAGGGCGGTTGCTCCGTCTAGAGACCATCGTTTATCTCCACCGCTACCTGCAACTGTCTTGGCCATTGCTATCTTGAAGCTTGAAAAGAAACAAAATTGTATTTAATCACTGAATGCCTTTAATAATGCAGCGCATGCTTCTATCATTAAAATTGCTTTTTATGTATCCAACACGTTTCTTGCTCTGAATCTTGATTGTACAATTTTGACAAGTTCATTTACGTAATTATGATGGACCTGTTGGGCTAAGTAAGCCTAACTCCACATTAATATCTGTTTTAGTATGATATTGTCCGTTTTGGACAGAGCCCGCACGGGTTTGTTTTTGGGATCTCCCAAAAGGCCTTATAGTAATGGAGTTATCTGGATATGAACAAAAATTCTCACCAATAAAAATTAGCCAATTCGGTGTCATAGAAGGTTCAGTTAGAGAGTTGATGTTGACAAGAGAGTTGCCGGCTATTCCCTTATCCACCTTATCCACCTTATGTAAGATAGAGAAATTGAGTGAGAGAAACAAACGTTTAGTAAAGAAAAGCTGCAGAGAAGGGTTTGGATAACATTACAGATTTTATCCATCCCTGGTAAATATGAAAGACAACTAGACAAATTGTTAACATTCGAATTTACGGTTCATCTTCAACAATTTATCACAATAATTACTGATCAATAACCGGAAATTTTATGGCCTCCATCAACACTGGAAGCTGCAGGTAAGCAAAGAAATGCTACTAATGCTGAAACTTCATTCTGCTCTGCAGCCCGCCTAATTGCAGACGTGAAACTTCATTTTTCACGTGTGTTTCACGTGTGTTTCTCTGCAGCCCGCCTAAATGCTACTTATGTATTCAGCGTTTCTTGGTTTGAAACTCGAGCATACTAATTTTATCTTGAACTGCAGCATATCTGCATGCTAAGTCAATTTTAGGCACTACGAAATCTATTTATTTTTGGTATTAAACTTAACATTCTATGTCTTTTAGCAGTTCCACCTGCAGCAAGTTGGCTCTAAACTGATCAAAACTATGTATTTAATTATCGTTAATTTAATTGAGTTACGTGCCTTATGCTTGTAGGTTTGTTATCTAATTTCGATTTAAAGAAACATTAAAGAAACAGGCACTTCATGGTCTGTTATTGAAGACTCGAAGAATTCTGGTTTAAACAGCATACAGATCCTCCAAATATGATGCACTTGAAGATAATACAATGTGAGAAACAAAAACCTAAATGAAACAACAATGGCTAAACCAAGACATCTAAAACCTCGAGTTGTTAGATCAAAGCTCTAACTGGATCATACATTACTCAACAATCTTTATCTATCAATAACCCGAAACTGTATGGCCTCCATCAACACAGATTATCTGGCCAGTAATATATGAAGCTGCAGGTAAGCAGAGAAATATCACTAATGCTGAAACTTCACTTGGCTCTCCAGGGCGGCTAATTGGAGTCCGAGAAACCATGCCATTAATCTTCTCCATGTATCCAGGAGCCTGCCCCTGATATAATTTAATTTTGCAAATTACGCATTATATATTCTAAACCTGACAATTTGAGGGAGTTGCTATTGCTAACATAGCCTAAAAAAAGTAAAATACATCTAGTATTGAGTAACCAGCTCATCTAAAATCTTAACGTGTTAGATGAAGGCTTCATATGGCTCTTATATTATTTTTAACACCAAGAACTAAGTATGAGATAAAGATTGTATTCCTTACTTCAATATCATCAAGGATTGTGGTTTTGATTACCCAGGGTGCAACACAATTAACACGAATATTACCTTTGCCCATTCACATGCCAAGCATTTGGTCAGTTGGTTGATTGCTCCTGCATTTTCAAATGTATGTTAATATATGTGTGCACAAACAGAACTTAAATGTTCATAATTTTACACACCTTTTGACGATGCATAGATAGAAAGCACCGGAAAAGCTACAACTCCAGCGACTGAGGAAATGAACACTATGTTTCCGGTGCCTGATGCCTTTAGTAACGGTTGTGCAATTTGACACAGATGATAAGATGCTTCAAAATTGATACTCATCATGTAAGACATATCTTCAGTCGTGAACTCTGTAGTCTCCTTAACCACAACAACTGCAGCATTATTAACCTAAACATAATAATTAATCTGTCATATAAACGTGAGAATTGTAATCTATTACTGTTAAATATATGATCCTATTGGGCCTTCCTCTAACACCTAGAACTTAGGCTGATGGGAGAACTAAGGTTCGATTCCCAGCAACCCCAACATTCTCACAATTTAATGTGGACACTAAAGGCAATTAATGCCCCAAAGATGGGCTCCGGTGTTCCACTCTTCGATCCATTAATGGGTTTTTGAGATTGGGGCCTTTAGATGAGCTGGTTACTCAACAATTACCTCCCAAAATATTCAAGAAAACCAGACAAGGCGCTTGCTATTTTGAATGAAAAATCAAAATCGCGATTTTAAGTCACAAACTGATCCTGTAACTTTAAAACCTTTGATTTTCCAGTCCTGTAAACATTTATCAATGTCTTTCTGGCTGCGAGAACATGTATATATTGATACTCCGAACCCCGCAAGCTCTTCTATTATTGCATGCCTATTCAGTTAAATTAAACAGGTCATGTGTTAAAGCCAAAAAAAAGCATCAGGTAAAAAAAGAGGAAAGATGAGATGATAATATTAGTTGCGGAACATCAGTGATCAGACCCTATGCCACGAGTTCCGCCTGTGACAAGGGCAGTTGCCCCGTCGAGACACCATCGTTTATCTCCACCGCTACCTATAACTGTCCTGGCCATTGACATTTTCTTTGAATACTGGAGTTTCGTCCTACCATAATCGTAAAACAAAGAAACACTTGTGAAAAAATGACTTTGTTACCGTTAATATACAAAGAAAGTAGGTAAAATGACGAGAAAATCTTCTGACACATATGAAGTCTATAGTCTGCAGGTCTGCTTACCTATAGCTACTGCATCATTATTAACCTTAACAAAACAATCAAGTTCTCAAATAAGCTTGCTATTTAATCTGCTACTTAATCCCGTAACGTATGAAAATGACATAGATCCTAGATAAAAGTTGCAACTTGCAATTATACTGGATGCCAAGTACAATTTATCGTCGGTAGATAAACAAGGAAAAGCAAAGTAAAATATATTCTGATTAATACAGATAAAAGTAGCAATCATACAGGATGTGAAATACAATGTACTGTCCCTAGATAAACATGAAAATGCAGAGTACAATTTATTCCGATTGATACATATAAAGCTATCACATAGATGTAGATACAATTACTTATTAGTAACCAGATACTGTACGGCCTCCATCAACACAGATTATCTGGCCAGTGATGTACGAAGCTGCAGGTAAGCAAAGAAATATCACTAATGTTGAAACTTCATTTTGCTCCCCGAGGCGGCGTATCCGAGTCTGAGAAACCATTTTATCAAGATTCTCCCTGTATTCTGGAGACTGCACCTGCATAATTATAGAACAATCAAAGCATTTTTTTCTAACACTAGGCATATTTCAACATTTTTATTGTCATTCTCCCAAAATAGTAAGAAGTAAGTGATAAAGTACGGAGAGTAGAGAGAAAAGTATAGTTTTATTACAATATGACTTATTCTTGATTACAATAGAAGATAATATTATATAGCCAACAACCATACATAATAAATGAAAATATTCTAACAAGAAAACTA
The DNA here is from genome assembly GCF_009905375.1 of Apium graveolens. Taxonomy (NCBI): domain Eukaryota; kingdom Viridiplantae; phylum Streptophyta; class Magnoliopsida; order Apiales; family Apiaceae; genus Apium; species Apium graveolens. Next base: position 3,596,268 of record NC_133654.1, read on the forward strand.
TTATAATAATGAAACTATCCAATAATATAATATCATTATATATGTTAACATCCCCTCAAACTTACGATGTTGAATCGGGAGTTTGCCAACCAAGAGACTGAGCCACGTAACCAAACAAATCCAAAGCTGCAACACCAAATTCAAGAGCATCCAAACAAATACCAAAACAGAGTTACGAATTCAAACAGACCAAAAACTTCCAAACGAATCCAAAGACGCAACAACAAAGGAGAACGCAGCAACAAAAGAGAAATCGTCCAAAGACGCAACAACCCAAAACAAAACAAATCAATCAAATCACCAAACTAACAAATCTGCAACCATCGAAAACAATACCAAAACTGCATGCGAAACTGAATCTAAATCCAAATCAAACTTTAACCCAATACAAACTCCAAATTACTGAATCCAAGTCAACAAATTGTATCCAATCCTCAACCAAATAAAAACCGTATCCCAATTCAAATTGTATCCAAATTTAATCAAATCCCGCGAAGGGTCAGTGTGCCTAGAGTACCAGATAAACTAAACCAATGTGCCTAGAGCACTAAATAAACCAAACCAATCCCCGTGAAAGGCCAATGTGCCTAGAGAACCAAATAAACTAAACTAATCCCTCAAATGGCCAATGTGACTTGAGCATCAAATAAACAAAATCAATCTCTCAAAGGGCCAATATGTCTAGTATACCAAATAAACTAAACCAATGTGCCTAGAACAACAAATAACCTACACCAATTCCGCGAAGGGCCAATATGCCTAAAGCACCAGATAAAATAAAATAAAAGGCGGAGAAGTATACAGATGTGCCTAGGGCTACCCCCATCATCAACACGAGAAAAGAAAAGGAAGATGAGAGGGAAAGAAAGAGAAAAAAATAATATCATCAATGAGCCAATATCATCAAAGTGAGGTCGGGAGTGTGTATTAGAGTCCCAACCGAAATCAGCAGAAATATTATATGAGAGTTCCAACCAAAACCAGCACAAAAGTTGTATGAGAGTCTCAACCAAAATCAGCAGAAAAAAAACTTCAACCAAAATCAAGTACCCCTGAGAAATCCAACCAAATCGAAGAAAAAAACAATAATAATGATTAAAACACTAAATATCCAGGAAAAAGAAAAAAATAACCGATTTGAAAAAGAAATAATAATCATAACACATGTTTTAAACCCAACATGGAACCCAACCCGATATAACTCATCATCAACTTATCCCGGATCGAATCATAGCTCTTGATACCATGATAAAGTATGGAGAAAATAGATAAAAGTAGGGTTTTATTATAATATGACTTGTTCTTGATTACAATAGAAAAGAGACTTATATAGCTAACAACCATACATAATAAAGGAAAATATCCTAACAAAAAAATTATTATAATAATGAAACTATCAAATAATATAATATCATTATATATGTTAACATCTGTGCGTAGGGCTACCCCATCATCAACACGAGAAAAAGAAAGGAAGATGAGAGCGAAAGAAAAAAAAATAATATTATCAAGGAGCCAATATCATCAATGCGAGACCGAGAGTGTGCATTAGAGTCCCAACCAAACCAGCAGAAAAATTGCACAAGAGTTCCAACCAAAATCAGCAGAAAAAACTTCAACCAAAATCAATTTTGTTTACGAAAAAAATAGTCATGATTAAGATTCAAAATCATCTAAAAAAGAGAAAATAACCGATTTGAATAAGAAAAAGATGAGAAGAAATAATAATTAGAACACATATTTTAAACCCAACATGTGGAACCCAACCTGATATAATTCATCATCAACCTATCCCGGATCGAACCATAACTCTTGATATCATGATAAAGTATGGAGAGAAGAGAGAAAAATATAGTTGTATTATAATATGACTTGTTCTTGATTACAATAGAAGAGGGGATTATATATCTAACAACCATACATAATAAAGAAAAATATTCTAACAAGGAAACTATTATAATAATGATACTATCCAATAATATAATATCATTATATATGTTAACAGTAAGAATTAAGTAGCAAAAATAGACTGGGATCCCTTACTTTAAGATCTTCGAGCATTGCAGTTTTGATTGCCCATGGTGCTACACAATTAACGCGAATGTTATCCTTCGCCCATTCGCATGCCAAGCTTTTGGTTAGTTGGTTCATTGCTCCTGCATTTTTTGTAGCACCATTTGTAAGTAAACCTATGTGCAGGCGAAGTTAATTTCAAATGCATATGCACATACCTTTTGTCGATGCATAGAGAGAAAGCATCGACAAAGCGAAAACTCCTGCAACTGAAGAAACGAGCACAATGTTTCCGGTGCCTGATGCCTTTAATAGTGGTTGTGAAAGTTGACACAGATGATAAGATGCTTCGAAATTAATACTCATCACGTACGACATATCTTCGCCTATGAACTCTATAGTCTCCTTAGCCACAACTACTGGCATTATTGACCTATTCATGATAATAATTTGTTACAGAGTAAGTGTTAAGTAACCGGTCTGTCTAAAACCTTAAGATGTTGAAATATTGAGCTTTCCTTTGAAAGCAGAGGCCACAAATTCCATTAGAATCTCGCGTTCGGAGCACGATTTTAAGTCACATACGGATCCAGTCAAATTAACATTTCATGTTAGTCCTACTCTTCAAGTTCATAAGGCCACATAACAGTTTTATTTTTAAAAAAGTTGTTCATTAGATAAATAAAGGAAAGAACAGATAATAAAGATAGTTCAAGATATTGGAATTCGATGTGGGTTTTAGTCATTTCAACCCCGTACCTGGTGTTTGGTTAAGAAAAATTGAATTTGATACTCATTCAAGTAGGTATGAATTTTTATACCCAAGTCGGGAGATGAGTATGGGGAAGTGGTATGAGTATCAACTTTAATTCTACTATTTTAATATTTATTTTAGCAATTAAATATAAATATTTAATATTAAATAAATCTATGAATCAAAAATATATTAAAATAATAATGAAATTAATATTTATAATGAAATTATTATTATTACCTTAAAATATTTTAAATTAAAAATAGTAATTCCAACACTCAACCAAACACATGATATCATATATGATACCTGATCCCCATACCACTTTAACCCGATTCCTAATTTCAACCCGATACCACGTCTTGAACCAAATGACTCCTCAGACCCTATGCCACGAGTTCCTTCGGTGACAAGAGCAGTTGCTCTGCTCCGTTGAGAGACCATCGTTTGTCTCCAGTACTGCTACATATAAGTGTCTTGGCCATTGCTATTTTGAACCTTAAACGGAAGTGAAATATTACGCAACAATGGTTGCCTTTAATAACGAAGACGAAATTTTGGGTTATATGCGAAATTTCAAAATTGGATTGATGATTTGTACTTCAATAAAAAAAGATGATATTTTTTTAAATAAATTGAAAGATAGACGTTGTAAATAATAAATATACTTTGACAAATTCTTTTAATAATTAATCATTTCTTTTGTTAAATTTTAATATATTAACCGACAAGGAGATATAAATACGAGAATATGTGTTGACTCACTCCGCGCTCCGGGCGCCGCCCTAACATTAATAATGTTAGCAAATGATTCATGATTGTGACGCTAGTAAAAATGATGTTGTAAAATATGTTAATGGTCAATAGCTTGCATAGATGCCCTATGTATTAAAATATTTACAACCTTAAATTTTTAGTACAGATGGCTAAGTGGGCGGTTCGGATCGGCCCGAATCGGTCCGATTCACCTTTTTATTCGCCTGAAAGTAATTTGTAGCAGGCTGGTTCGAACTTGGCATCAACTGATAAAGTAGAACGGGGTGTACTCGAGTCCATGAATCCTGAACCGAGATTCGGCACGACACGACTTGTCTAAATGGTACGACACGACTCGTCATGCACAACCCGCGGCTTGACTTGGCACACCAGCCCGTCTCGGCGGCACGCTAAACCGTCATAACTCGACTAACTCGCCTAGACGAACGAACAGATGTACAACTACCTTTGATTTATGTTTGTGTATCTTAGTTTAGTTTTTATGTGCATGTGGCGACATCTAATAAAAATGTGAAGTGCACGGGCAATAATAGAGTGAATTGCACTTTGCACTGCTTATAAAGATTTATTTTTTTGGTTTGAACTTAAACTTTTAATTTTAGCAGAGTACATCCTTTAACTTTAAATTTCACTTCATATTGCATTCTTTTAATAATTTCGGTCCCAAATAACCGCCACTGTCAGAGGTAAAATCGATTTTTTTTTAAAAGTTTATATAATGACGATACGTACCTCATAGTTTTAATATTTTGACGATATGCACCATATAGTTTTATAGTTTATATTTTATTTTAAATTTTCATAATTTTTGAAATCCATAAAAATATAGATTATAAAATTAAATTAAAAAACAAAACATATAACAGACAAATTGGCTAGGGTCGATTATGATTTTTTAAATTTTTTAACCGAAACCCAAAATTAATGCTTAAAAACCCGATCCAAATTAGAACCAAATGCTATAAAAATTAACGAAAGTTTGAACCCAAACATAAATATAAAATTCGAAGGTTTTTAGTAGATTATTATATTATGAAATCCAAACCAAACCGAATAAAGTAGAAAATTTTGGTTAGTGTAGTTTAGTTCAGTGGATTCCGAGAAAAAGAATGTCTAATAACATTGCATGCATGTTACGAGTTTTTAATTTGGTATATATTTTGTAGCTAATTTATTTTAAAAATAAAAATAAGAACATGAATCAAATGAAGTATTCAGTAACACTAAAAAATTTGAAAAATTATGAAACCTATAGTTTTAATAGAGATTTATTATAAAAATATAAAAACAAAAATTACAAATTACAAATTATAAAAATTGTGTCAAAAAGTAATATCAAAATCTAGACACATATATTTGATAAAATAGATATCTTTTGATATTATTATTTAAAAATATATATAATTTAAAATTATTTGCACAGTATTTAAATTAAATTAAGACTTAATTGCACTTGAGTGGCTTAAACATTTCATTTTTTGCACTCTAGTGGCTAATTTGTTTCTCTCAAAAAATTATTTATTGAACAAATAATATTTTAGCAGATGAGGGGCTCCACGCTTGGGCCATCAAAAAAATCAAACGGCGTTAGTATAATACATAGATATATGAATTATATGATAGCCCCTTATACGATAGCCCCCTTCCAAAAATCGTGCCCAAATTAACCCCTTCTTAAATCATTCCCTTCAAAAACTAACCTCTCTTTTCCTAATCTTAGTGTGATTAGTGTGATTTCTGCAATCAAGCCCTAAAAGATAAGTTGGTTCATACGGTTGAAGGAAGATGCGAATGTGTACGCACCTCGGGAGTGCCCTGATTATTCAGGTTTGTTTTCGAGTTCTTGAAAACCAATCGTTCCTTACTTGTGTAATTGAGTATAGTTGTTTAATGATGTATGGGTTTGTTTACTTGTTTATTCACTGCTTTGGGTTATAATATTAAGTTAGGGCACAAAGTACCTGTTTATACATTAGTTTAATTATGATTCCTTTTGTTTTTTAATATAGTATTACCATTTGTTGATTCTGAATAAAAATGTTTAAATTTGCAGTCATTGAGTACTTAACTACAAAACTGTATCATGGTGGACAACTTACTGATAACCCCAAGGCCTATGTTGGTGGAGATATTGATTACATAGACTTTTGCAGTTCTGATCATATTAGTTTAATTGAGATACTTTATATGATTAGAGATGTTGGTATTAAAGGTCCAGATATAAAGAATATTTGGTATCCACCCACAACTACACCTCCTAAGTTCAAGAATACAAAGTCCCCTGCAAAGAGATCAATAGCCAAAAGTGTAATCCTAGGAAGCCAACCAAACCTAGACAGAGCAAGGCACCAAGACATCCTACACCACTAAGACAACCTACACCACCAAGAGAAGCCACACCAGATGAATATGAACATGGCAGTCAATTTCCATTTAGCACATAGTGTGAAGAAGACATTGAGTAAGATATTAGGGATTAGAGGGCAACTATAAATCTTTCTCTGACCCTGATGATTCTGACTTTGAATTTAGAGATGAAGGAAGTAGTGATGAGAGCTGGTTGTTAGGACGAAAACACGCGCTAATATTCACGCAAGTATACACGATCGCAAGTAATATATAATTAATTCTAGTTCGTTCCCACAGAGACTGGTTTAGGTTAACTTTAATCAATGAACTTATGCAACAATGATATGGTTATTATTCAATGCTAAGATGATAACAAATTGGGATTGTTTATAACTAAGATTAACTACAGATTATACTAAAGAACATTAACTAAGAGATTAAAAGGGACTGATTACTATATGACACAAACATGGGATTCTAACTTCATTACTACTTCATTCAATACACTTTTTATTCTTAAACTTAGCATGCAATGGTGATGACATTAATCAGACAACACATAACTAGTAAACGCCAACTTTTATTGTACGAATACCCTACTACCAGACATCCAAAAAAGAGATAGAAGCTGAATAGACACCAATTATATTGAGACCCTATATGTCTATAGAATTTGACAACATAACGGTTTAATGCACAAGTTATCTATCGTGATTACATAGGGCAAGTAAGATGGTTCAAATTACCTACGAATCATGCATATCAAATACATGAACCTATGCTAGCATGGCAAGTTCTAAACCCTTAAATTCACTTTCGCTTCATTAGAGATTACCACGCTATCTTATAAGTTCACGATGCTCATAAGACGAATAAGCACAACCAATACTAGGATATCATACAATCAACACACACTAAGGTATCAAAACAAATTAACTAAAGAAATTCATAAGTAAATCCGCTAGAACCCCATGATAACGATTAGCCCATAATCGGACTCATCATCAACGTGGGTTCCGATGAAAGCATGGTATAATAAACATAGTCTTTATACTGAATAAATAATAAACAAAGTACGTTAAACAAGAGTAAATTCAAAAATTTGAAAACTAGCATCCAAGATTACAACTTAAAATAAAGAATCACAAGAATAAACTAGATCCTCTTCGCCTTGGTTGAATTATGTTATACGGTCTTCTTACGTCTTCTCCTTAAGCTCTGGTACGTCTTGTTATTAAAAAAACGATCTTAAGATGTCATTATATAGCAGCCCATGCAGATTAGAAGTCCAGAAATCAAAAATTATAAAAGAATCAGGATTCTTTCATCCCGACCTGGCACGGGCGCGCGCTTCATCAGCGCGGGCGCGCTGTAATTCTGCATCTTCGGCGCGGGCGCGCGCTGACCTTCTGGAAAATCTTTATTTTCTTATTTTCTTGGCTGGTTTGAGTTGGCAATCCTCGAGCAATCTTCCTGAGCACCATCCTAACACCAATTTAGCACCAAAACAATGCTAAATCTCCTGATTCTTTTATTTATGTCTGAAATGCAAAAACACTACAAAACATATCAAATACACAAATAACTCGAGTACAAAACATCAATTCACGCCTTTATAGAGCACTCTAAGTGGACATAAATGCCACTTAACACTGGTATTCAGATGCGTCTAACAAGATGAATCTGATGATGATTTGATATTTAAGCTAAATGTTGATGACTTGGGAGAGGAGGAGAAAGATGATGAACAAAGTGATGCTGCCTCATCTGTCTATGCTGGTTCTGATGATGAGAGGATGGTGGCCAACTCAAGTGATGATGATGCCATTAGTTACCCAGTTTTCAATGAGAAGGTGGACATGATAAGGCCCACATTCAAGTTGGGCCTTTTATTTAGAGATTCAAAAATGTTTAGAGAAGCAGTAAAAAAATATGCAATAGTTGAAAGAAGGCCCATAAGTAATGTGAGGGGCTTTGGGAAGAAAGTGAAGTATATTTTCCAACCACCCTGTCAGTGGAAGGTATATGCTTCTTCATACCAAGGGACCCCTAATTTTCAGATAAATACAATTTAAATTAAACACACCTGCTTGCCTACCTTCAAGCAAAAGCAGATCAATTCCAAGTAGATTGCAGATTACTATGAGACAGAGATAAGGATGAATCCTACTTGGCCTGTGGCTGCCTTCCAGAAAAAAATTGTCAATGACCTAAAATGTGATATCAGCAAGCATTGTGTTTATAGAGCCAAAAAGAGAGCTCTAATCAAGATTGTTGGTACACATGAGGAGCAATATAGTATGGTTTGGAGGTATGCACATGAATTGAAGAAGGTGCTTCCAGAATCAACAGTCAAGGTGCTTACTGAGAACCCAGATGCAGGTGTAGAGAGGGATAAATTTCTCAGATTTTATGTATTTTTGCAACCACTAAAAACTACTTTCATAGAGAATTGTAGGAAGCTTGTAGGTTTGGATGGCTGCCACTTAAAAGGACCTTATGGAGGTCAATTTTTAGCAGCTGTGGGTGTAGATGCCAATGATGACATGTACCCTGTGGCATGGGCCATAGTGGAGACAGAGAACACTGATGCTTGGACATGTTTTTTGGAATACTTTTGCCAAGATATCAAGATTACAAATGACAAGGAATGGACATTTATCTCAGATAGACAGAAGGTATAAAAATGATATCATTTGTCAATGTTTTAATTTGCTTGTTTTTAACAGTTTGACATGTTTTTGACATAATTTGCTCATTTTTGACATTTTTCAGGGATTGATAAATGCATTAGACTCTGTAGTTCCCAATGCTGAACACCGATTTTGTGTAATGCATTTATTTCAAAATATGGTGAAGGAATTCAAGAGTGCAACACAAAAGGACTTGCTATGGAAGGCTGCAAGAGCTACTACTAATTGGGAATTTAAACTGCATATGGAGAAGATGAAAGATGTATGTATTCTTTTATAACTTCAAATTTAAAACACCTAGTTCTTAATCCCTAATTTCTTCTGGTACTAATATGTCCTAAGTTTCAAAGCCTTGTTATGAATGGTTGATGGATAAACCTAGAGGTCAATGGTCTAGGTCTGCTTTTAGAACCACACCTTGCAGTGATAAGTTTGTAAACAATCATTGTGAGGTGTTCAATAGCAGTGTAAGGAAATACAGAGAATTGCCAATCATAACAATGTTGAGAGAAATACACAAAGCTGTTATGAAGAGAATCCAAGTGAGAAGGGACAAAATGAAGGATAAGGAATTTGTCATCTGCCCTAGTGCTAAAAAAATTGACAAAGTAAGCACAATCAATACTACTTATTCTGACAATTACTACATTTTACTAATGTTTGTTTGTAATTTTATACACTTTATAGGGCACTACATTATGCACCTGGTTGTGTTGTCATCTAGGATAAAAGACTTATTTGTGATTTCGATTCAAATTTAATAGAGAATATTTATATTTTAATTATTTTTCAAGTGAATAAATATTATCTAAATTATCATACATATATACATATTTTTTGAAACGAGTCGAAGTTAAAATCGAGGTGTAATCTGCTAAAATATCATAAATACGGGGTGCACGTTGTTATAATATAAACATAAAAATAATTATTCCAATTTTACCCTTGAAAATTGTTAAAAGAGGTGTGATATGAAACGAAATTTAAAGTTGAGGGATGTATTCTGCCAAAATTAAAAATTTAAGATCAAACCGAAAAAGTGACTATTTATAAGGGGTGCAAAGTGCAATTTACTCACAATATTATGAACTGATAAATGGTAGTATTATTTTCTTTAGCACAACTGCACAAGTAATATAAAAAATATAAAGGAAAATAAGCGTGTGCAATATTTTATAAAATACAAATACAAGTTTTAATCTCTTAATATTTTCAAAAATCTTATACTTAAAAAAGCAAATTTATCATTTACATGTTCGATTTTCTTCAAAATTCTAATTTATTTCTTCAAAATCTTATACTTAAAAAATTCTAATATTATTGCACAGCGATGGAATGTAATATACCTCACGTAAGACTCTTCCGTCTCCATTCTTGCACTTGAAAATTACTAAGCCTTTTTCCTTTTATATGTACCATTGAACCATCGCCAAACTTGACCCGCCCTGTTATTTTTTTATCTAAATCCTTGAACTTTGTGCGTTGTCCGGACATATGGGTTCTAGCCCCGTTGTCCAAGTACCACAAGTTCGGATGCGCTTGTTTTTCACCTGCAACCTTCTTTAACTGTGGATCTACCTTTTCTTCATTAACAAGCATCATACTTTCTTCGTTCTTTTTACACTCATTGAGTAACAATGCCGGCTTGTCATCCGAAAATTGAAAAATATTAGCCTCTTCTTTAATTTCTTTCTCACGTTTTGGTCTCCTATAATCTGCTGCATAGTGACCAAGATAGTTACAGTTAAAGCATCTGATACGGCTCTTATCACGTCCACCTCAATAGTAATCTCTTCCTCGTGTTTTTATTCCATTCCTCCTTTACTCGAACGTCTCAACCATTCTTCCCTCGTGAACAACAATTTTTCTTCTTTTTTCTCCCTTTTCATCCACTCTTCTTCAGTAAGGAGTAGTTGGCTTTCACTGCACTCAACTGGTCCTTTCATTCTCTCTTCGTGTGCCTTCAAGGATCCCACAGTCTTTTCGAAGGTCATTATTTCCAAGTTCCCGAATTTCTCAACGGTAGATGCAATTTGCAGAAACTTTTAAAGGATAGCTCTTAATAATTTCTTAACCACGTATGCCTCTGACATCTCCTCACCAAGGGCATGCATATTTGTCACCAGTGCCGAGATTTTTAAACAAAAGTCGTCCAATGCATCAGAGTTCTTCATGCTCATGGACTCAAATTCTTCTTTAAGAGTTTGAACTCTTCCTTTCTTAACACGATCAGCTCCCTGGCATAATGTTTTCACCGCTTCCTAAAGCTCTTTGGCCGTCTCTTTGTCTGCAACCGACAATAGAATATCATCGGGGATGCTTTGGTAGATTGCTGCTATAGCAATCTTATCCATATTATCCTGGATGGATGCTTTAGGATCTTTTGGTACTACTGCCTCCCACACATCGTGAGCGTGCATGTATGCTTTCATCTTTAAAGCCCATGCCATATAGTTTTCCCTCATCAATATGGGGTAACTCAGACCGACTAATTCTTCTTTGTTCTTTCCTAGATTCATCACGTTTATTTCCCTAGGCATATACTTGGGCATAAAACACTGAACCTAATGCTCTGATACCAGAATGTTGAAAAGACTAATATGTCTGCATAGCGTTTATATAAAAACGGAACAAAAGAAAGAGATGCCCTAAAGCGTAGTTTTTCTTATTTACTTGATAAGCTTATATATAACCAGTTTACATAAAAGGTACCTAAATAACAAGAAAGAAAATGGCTAAAACTAGGAAAAAAATCAATCATACTCCTGACTTCACTCTACTACTGCTACGATTTATTCGAATAATTCCCACAATCAAGCAACCACAACTCAGCATATCACTGACAGCTTGATAGCTGGTAACTCAATCATAAACTATATAACTTCAAGTAAGACAGATAAGCAAACGTTTAGATTAAAACCCAACAGATAGTAGCCGAAGGGAAATATTTGGCCATGAAATAGGTATTCTATTATATATATGTAAAACTGTTATGTGATCAATTCTACACAAATTTGTTAATGAACTTAATTACACACAACTTTCTTGATTAATTTTGCGTGCGGCTTATTAAATATGTCTCTTTAAGACTTATTAAGTTGACACTTTTTGTAGGCCGGTTACTAACTATTGGAGTATCTTTTAGAAGGTTAGGTAGAGAGCAGAGGTTGACGATAGAATTGCCAGCTATTCCCTTATCACCTTATTTAAGATAGAGAAATTGAATGAGAAAGAAACAACCTTTTAGTAAAGAAAAGCTGCAGAGAAGGGTTTGGATAACATTACAGATTTTCCACCTTTCAGGGTGATCTATCCCCCAATGAATGTGAAAGACAACTAGACAAATTATTGGCATTCAATAAATATGAAAAAATGACCTTGTTACCTTTAATGTGTGTGTACAGACTTATGTATTCAGTGTTTCTTGGTTTGAAACTTGAGCATACAAATTTATCTTGAACTGCAGCATATCTGCATGCTAAGTCAATTTTAGGCACTATGAAATCTAAACATTCTATGTCTTTTAGCAGTTCCACCTGCTGCAGCAAGTTGGCCACAACAATGCTAAACTGATCAAAACTATGTATTTAATTATCATTGAATTAATTGAGTTATGTGCCTTTTCTTGTAGGTTTGTTATCTAATTTCGATTTAAAGACTCGAAGAATTCTGGTTTAAACAGCATACAGATCCTCCAAATATGATGCACTTGAAGATGATACATTATGAGAAACAAAAACCTATACTCCCTCTGTCCTCGCCATTTGTATACACATGGTTTGGGCACGGAGGACAAGAAACATATTAAAATAATATTAGTTTTGGTAAGTGATAGTACATATAGCTCCTGAGAGGGCTACTCCTAGGCTTCCAACTCCATACAGCTCCTGGGAGGACTACTCCTAAACTCCTGACTCCATATAGCTCCTGGGAGGACTACTCCTAGGCCTTCAACTCCATACAGCTCATGGGAGGACTACTCCTAAGCTCCTAACTCCATGCAGCTCCTAGAAGGAGTAGTCCCGAACACTACCGCTCCTAACCAGCTCAGTCCCGCAAGCCTAACCTTGGTAAATCCCAGCACGTGAGACGTTGGCCCAGGCACGTGATGGGGACAACTGTCACACATCAATCATGGGAATAATCAGGGCACGTGTCAGAGGATCCCCAGAACATTCCTCGGCCAATCTCGCGCTGACACGTGTAAAGTATCCACTCCAGCCAGGTGTCCTCCGCTCCCAGAACCGACGTCTATGATCTAAAGGTACTAACCCCAAAACCCTACCCTTGTCCTATAAATAGCCCAAGAAGGTGAGGTTTTGGGGTTAATCACTCTCTCACACTCACATAAACACACAACCACCTTGCATTCATATTCATCTTCATCTTCCTAAAAAGCTAGTTCTTACTCTCACGCCGGAGGCGCCGCGGGACTCCAACCCCCCTTCCGGTGTTATTTTGTAGGAACCCAACCACAGCTACACCTCTACAGCGGAGAAGGATCCAGGACGCCGTCGAAGGAGCAGCCCCGCCACCAGGAATTATCATTTGGCGCTAGAAGGAGGGGCTCTCCATACTTGGGTCTCGGTGCCCCTGGATTCACCTTCATCAACAAACTCTTCAAAGAGTCCATTTATTCAAACTTGTAAGAACCCAAGCAACCGACCTCTTCCATAAGAATGAATGTTGTTTATTTCAGCCACGTTTGTGTGTGCTTGTTATTTTAGGCCACGTTTATGTGAGCCCGTTTTGTTGATTTAAGCCACGTTTGTGTGAGCCATCGTTAGTTTTAATCGTTATTGCTCTAAGGTTGAATATAGCATTTGCGTTGTACTTCATCGTTGAATAGTCCCATAAAATTGTTTGAGCTGCTCCCAGGAAGCTATTTGTTAGTTTTTGTTGTTATTCTGGGTAGTTTTTGCAAATTTCATAAAGCAACCATAGACCGATATTCTCTGTGGTATATTGTTGTTATTTGTTGTTGGTATTGTTGAGAAATGGCAAGACCAGGAAAGAATACCTCTGGAAGACCATCTGCTAGTGCTCAGGTCCAGGAGCCGGACCACTCCCAGGCCCTTGACCCAGGAGCCGAGAGAGAAACATTCCAGGAGCAACCACTACACACTCCCGTAGTGGAGAGAATTGTAAACACCAGGGATGCCAGGACCCTCATAGAGCTCAATCAGTACAAGTACACCAATGTCCCGGTAGCCGAAGAGCACATGGCCAACCTTACAAGCGATGAACTAGCAGAAGCAATCAGACTATACAGACAGGAGCAGACCTGACTCCAAGAAGAAGCCGAACTAGAGGAGGAGCCGGAGGAGTCCGGGGACTCCCAACAATCAAAGAGGTCTGTGTTCGACCGCATTGGAGCCAAATGAAAGAAAAGCAAAAAAGATCAAGGCAAGAAAGAAGCAGAAGCTGCTAAACAGAGAAAGTTGGAAGAAGTCCGGGAGCAAATCAGGAAAGAAGAAGAAGCAAAGCTTGAGCTAAAGATCCAAAAGAGAATGCAATTAGAAGAAGAGAAGCTGTTGGTCAAGTCTAGGAGCAAAAGAACCCGGAGAGACCCTACTCCGGAGCTGATTTCTGATGATGAAGAAGAAGAGAAGCAGAAGGACCTCAAAGACATTATCTATGAATTGCAGAGGAAGATGGACAGAGACTTAGGAGTGGAGATTGGAGAAACACTCACTCCTTTCAGCCACTACTTGGAAGCTATCCCCCGACAGCGGGACTTGTAACATTACAACTTTGACTCCTTTGATGGTCTAGGAGACCCGGAGGAGCACCTAAACTACTTTGAGCAGATAGCTCAGATATACTACTACAACGACTTGACGAAATCAAGGTTCTTCGCTTCAACTCTTAAGGGGGGGGCCAGAGATGGTTCAGCAGAATCCCCTCTCGCAGCATCCACTCTTGGAAGGAATTTCGGGCCTCCTTCCTTCGGAGATTTCGGGCAAAAAAAACGCACAAAATGCACATGTGTCACCTGGAGACAAACCGGCAGAATGACAATGAGTCCCTTTCTGCATACATGCGCCGGTTCCAGGAAGTAATCAATAAGGTTTCAAGCTTAGATGAGAGGGAAGCTTTAAGCATTTTCAGAAGAAATTTGGATCCAGAGCACAATGAGAGATATATAGTAGAGCTAATTAGTAAGGAGCCGCAAAGCCTGACAGCAGCTTACTCAATGGCTTCCAGATTCATTAAGGAAATAGATGTGCTCCAGGCAATGAGGATGACCCGAAATGGGGGGTCCAGGAGTAGAAACACTGATGACCGACCGAAAGGGGGTTACCATCAGGACAAGAAATTCAAGCAAAGCAACAAAGCCAAGAAAGATAAGCCAACCCAGTTTTCCAAAGACTTGGTCCTAAGCAGGAGTCGAACAGCGACCCAGGACCCGTGAAGCAAGCCCAGGAGCCGAAGCAGGAGCCGGACTGGACTCCTCTCAACATGACCCGGGAGGAAATCTTGAAAGAAGTCAAAGACAAGCCTTTCTATTATCCTCCGAAGCCAATGCAAACTCCTCCGGAGAGCAGGCCCTACAATAGGCAGTGTGATTATCACGAGACTCATGGCCACAAGATCGAGAATTGCTTATCACTCAAGTACTTCATTGAGGACCAAGTGAAGAAGGGGAACATGAACAAGTACTTAGTTCGGGATAACAGCAGAGGCGAAGCGCAGAAGAAAGGAAAGAATGTAGTCAATGTGGTCCTAGGCGGATCCTACTCCCCACCCCGGAGCCCGGACTTCGGCAAAGAAGTGCTCTCCATCCAATCACTCCCAGACCTGGTGATATCCTTCAGCAGCAAGGACTACGAAGGAGTCAACCCTCATCACAATGCAGCTTTGGTTGTCACTCTGGACATCTTTGATAATGAAGTAAGAAGAATGCTCATAGACAACGGTTCCTCAGTAAATATTCTCTTCAAGCACACAGTGGATAGAATGCAGTTAGGAAGCGTCAGCTCAAATGAGTGCCGGGAGGACCCACTCTATGGTTTCGGGCACAACTTAGTCCCGATCCAAGGAACTTTGTACCTACCAGTCATTTTTAGAACTGCTCCTAACCAAGTGACTCATGTCATCAAATTTTATGTGATCAACGCTCCTTCTTCATACAACGGAATCATTGGCAGATCAGCTCTAACCATGACGCAAGCAATAACTTCAATCTCCCATCTCAAGATCAAATTCCCAACCCCGACAGGAGTCGGAGAGATTAAAGGAGATTATGGAGTCGTTGAAACATGCTACAACCAGGGATTAGTTATGACAGAGACACATCAAGATAACAAGAGGAAGGCCACGGTCCTACGCAAGCAACAAAGCATGAAAAAACACCAACCCCGGACAAGGGAAGAAGCAAACAAAACAAGTCCAGAAGAACTGGCAAGCAACCAAGTCATGGTACTGGACAAGACAAGTCGAGTCCTAGACCAACCTTGGTCTACCATGAAAGCAACCAAAGAACCTGAAAAAGCAAACATTTATCTGAAGAAGAACTCTGAAGCCCGAATTCATCAAATGGTTTCAAACAAAGAACAAGCAAAAATCGAGGCCGCAGTCGAAACAGAAGAAGTCGAAGTAGATGAAAGCAATTCTAGCAAAAAAATGAAGGTTGGGTCAGGACTCGAGGAGTCCTTCAAGGAGAGATTAGTATCCCTGCTCCGGGAGTACAAAGATGTTTTTGCCTGGAGTCCAAGGGACATGCCAGGACTACATGAGTCCATAGAAATACACAACCTGGATGTCAACCCCAACAGGAAACCAGTAAAACAGAAGAGAAGAAACTTTGCTCCGGAGAGGCAAAGAGCCATTGACGAAGAAGTAGAAAATCTACTCAAAGCAGGAATCATCAAAGAAATCAAATATCCGGAGTGGCTAGCTAATATGGTCATGGTTAAGAAGTCCAACGACAAATGGAGAATGTGTGTGGACTACACTGACCTAAATGACGCATGCCCAAAGGACCCATATCCTCTTCCAAACATTGATCAACTGATAGATGCTACCTCAGGACATGTAATGCTAAGTTTCATGGATGCATTCTCCGGATACAACCAGATAAAGATGAACCCAAAGGACATTCCTAAGACAGCATTCGTAACTCACAGAGCAGTCTACGCTTATGTGATGCTACCTTTCGGGCTTACCAGCGCATGATCCACTTACCAAAGAGCAATGAACAAGATATTCAAGTCCCATATTGGGAGGAATTTGGAGTGCTATGTCGATGACATGATTTCCAAATCAACAACTATACCAGGGCATGTGGAAGATCAGAAGGAATGCTTCGAAAACCTAAGGAAGAACCAACTCAAGCTAAATTCGGAGAAATGCACCTTCGGAGTAGGAGCAGGCAAGTTCCTAGGATTCATGATCAGCAACAGAGGCATAGAAGCCAATCCGGAGAAAATAAAAGCAATCCAGGAGATGAAAGCTCCCAGGACCCAAAAAGATGTGCAGAAGCTAGCAGGATCACTAGCAGCACTCAGGAGATTTGTCTCAAAACTAGCAGAGAGGTGTCTACCTTTCTTTGATTTACTCAAAGGAGCAACCAACAAGAAAGAGGTAAACTGGAATCCGGAGTGCTAGAAAGCATTCGAAGAAATCAAGTCCTACCTCTCTCAGCCACCAGTCCTAACTAAAGCTAAGCCAGGAGAGCCTCTCTACTTATACTTGTCAGCAGGAGCACAAGCTGTAGGGGCTGTCCTAATCAGGGAGGAGAATGGAACACAGCAACCAGTCTACTATATAAGCCAAGTCTTAAAAGATGCAGAAACAAGATACCCAAGATTGGAGAAGTTTTCCTTTGCTTTGGTTACAACCTCAAGGAAACTCAGGCACTACTTCCAAGGGAGGGAAATCAGAGTAGTGACAAATCAACCACTAAGGAAAATAATCCACAAGCCAGATATCTCGGGAAGACTTGTCAATTGGGCTATGGAATTGAGCCAGTTCAACCTAAGCTTCATTCCCAGGACTGCAATCAAAGCTCAAGCTCTTGCAGATTTCATAATCGAATGCAACTTCCCAGAAGAAGACCCAGAACTAATGGACATGGATCAGGAGCCAAAAAAGGAAATGAGTCCGGGAGCCTGGACCTTAAAGGTAGATGGTTCTTCAACAAGCGAGAGGTCAGGAGCCGGACTCATACTCAAGAGCCCAGAAGGATTCAAGATTCAGACAACCATATCTTTCAGCTTCCCAGCAACAAACAATCAAGCAGAATATGAGGCGTTGATCGCAGGACTAAAGCTCTCCAGGACTCTAAGGGTCCAGGACTTAAAAATTTACAGCGACTCCTAGATAGTGGTCAAGCAAACAAATGGAGAATACATAGCAAAGGACCCTACTCTGGCGAAGTACCAAGCATTGGTTCAGAGCTACTTAGCTTCAATTCCAAGAAACCAAGTCCTTCAGATATGCCGAGAAGAAAATAAAGAAGCGGATATCCTATCCAAATTAGTTCGGAATTTATCAGATCTGGACTGCTCAGTCTACTTCGAAGAACTCCACAAACCATCCATTGAATCCGGAGAGGTTTTGGAAATAGAAAGCACTCAAAATTGGATGACTCCCTTCATAAACTACTTGGACAAAGGGGAGCTCCCAGAAGACAAAGGAAAAGCTCAAAGATTGAAAGCAAAAGCAGCCAAGTTCTTCCTCAAAGAAGGAGTACTCTACCGCAGGACCTTCTCATCTCCTATTTTTAAATGCATTGGCCCAGAAGAAGCAAAGTACTGTTTGGCAGAAGTGCATGAAGGGATATGCGGAGACCACATATCTGCAAAGGCCCTATCTCATAAGATTATAAGACAAGGCTACTACTGGCCAACCATTCATCAGGATGCAATATAATTCGTCAAGAAGTGCAAGGAATGCCAGTTCTTCAGCAATGTGTCCCGGATAAGCCCATTCCTACCATCCTCAGTCCTGTCACCTATCCCCTTCGCCGTTTGGGGTATTGACATTATGGGATCCTTCCCTCGAGCAAAAGGAGACCTCAGGTACCTATTAATCTCTATTGACTACATGACCAAATGGGTTAAAGCAAAAGCAATGAGGACAATCAATTAGCAAGACTGCATAAAGTTTATGGACAATATTTTGATAAGGTTCGGGATACCACGAGTCCTAGTATCAGAAAATGGGCCCCAATTCATTGGATCAGAGTTCGAGTCCTACCTCCAAGTGCGCGGGATCAAGCACAAAAAATCATCAGTGGCATATCCCCAAGGAAATGGCCAAGTAGAAGTAACCAACAGAATCCTGCTCCGAGGTATCGAGAAAAGACTAAAAGAAAGCAAAAGCAAGTGGCCAGAAGAACTACCAAGCGTACTTTGGTCCTACAGGACAAGCCCAAGGACAAGCACCAGAGAAACTCCATTCAAACTAGCTTATGGAACAGAAGCAATGCTGCCCATTGAAGTGGGCTCTCCTTCCCACAGAGCAATAAACTTTGAAGAAGAAGCAAATGAAGAAGGACTCAAAACAAACATGGAACTAATTGATGAGGTCTGGGACCAGGCTGTAGAAAGGATGGAGAAATACAAGGAGAAAACAAGAGAGCACTTCAGTAAAAATTCAAGAGTCAAAAACTTCCAAGTTGGAGACTTAGTTCTTCGAGACACTGAAGCATCAGATCCCACAAACACCGGAAAATTAATGCCCAAATGGGAAGGACCATACAAGATCAAAGAAGTCCTCATGCCAGGAACCTACAAGCTCCTGAACATGGACGGCTCAGAAGTACCAAACACTTGGCATGGACTAAGGCTAAGGAAATTCTACCAGTAGTGAAGCAAACAAAGCAACCAAAATACTTGTAGCCAATGTGGCAAGCAACCAATCTATTACTCCTTCTATCTTGTATGAATGATCAATGAAAAGCTTTTTCTTTAATTTGCATATTTTTCAAAAGCAACCACTAGTCCGGACAAGCTATTAGTCAGGACTAGAGCAACCAATTTTACTTAGAATTTATTTTCTAACTAAAAGCAACCACTAGTCCGGACAATTTATTAGTCAGGACTAGAGCAACCAATTTTTACTTAGAATTAATTTTCTAAATAAAAGCAACCCCTAGTCCGGACAAGCTATTAGTCAGGACTAGAGCAACCACTTTTACTTAGAATTAATTTTCTAACTAAAAGCAACCACTAGTCCGGACAAGCTATTAGTCAGGACTAGAGCAACCAATTTTACTTAAAATAAATTTTCTAACTAAAAGCAACCACTAGTCCGGACAATTTATTAGTCAGGACTAGAGCAACCAATTTTTACTTAGAATTAATTTTCTAAATAAAAGCAACCACTAGTCCGGACAAGCTATTAGTCAGGACTAGAGCAACCACTTTTACTTAGAATTAATTTTCTAACTAAAAGCAACCACTAGTCCGGACAAGTTATTAGTCCGGACTAGAGCAACCAATTTTTACTTAGAATTAATTTTCTAAATAAAAGCAACCACTAGTCCGGACAAGCTATTAGTCAGGACTAGAGCAACCACTTTTACTTAGAATTAATTTTCTAACTAGAAGGCCTCCACTAGTCCGGACAAGAAGATTAGTCAGGACTAGAGCAATAAATTTTACTTGGAAAAATATTCTAAGGTAAAAAACAAACTACAAAAATAAAGCAAATCAATAGCAAACATTAAAAGTTACCAGACTCAAACGAGTCCGGAGCAAAGTACATATTACAAACACCAAATTTATCAAGTCTCAAATCAGTAGCAAAGTTACAAATCAAAGAATTCAAGAATCCGGAGCACTGGAAGGAAGGAAGCTGGGGCAGGGACCGTCGAATGGCTCCGGTTCCCCCAAACCGAGCTCAATATCTTCCTTGGCCTTGATAAACTCAGAGACGAAGCTATCCCAATCGGCCTCCGGATTAGTCTTGATGTGTCATTCAGCAACCAGCCAGCAGCGAGCTATCTCCAGAGCACCAACATTGGCAAGGGCCCTATCGTACTCCTCAGATCTTTTAAATTCATCTATAACCTCAGCCTCCAGATGAACAGCAGACATTTTCCTCCGGAGCTCAGCCAATTCAGATTTTAAGTTAGAAACCTCCTTCTCAGCATTATCAGCCTGGATAGTCACTTCATTCAGATGCTTATTCAACCCGGACAAAAAATTATCCTTCACGATGATTTGGTCCCGGAGCCGGGTAATCTCAGCATCCTTATCAGCAACAGCAGTCCGGAGACCTTTAAGCTCATTGTACGCAAGAGAGGCGGATCCGGCCATATACCCACCAAGCTGCAAAAAACAGAAAAACTTTGAAAAAAACCCTAACGCAAAACAGCACAAGAAACAAAAACAGAAAGAAGAAATACCTGACCCCAGATCCGGGAACACTCCTTCATAGTCGTATCGAATCCGGACTCATTCATCCTCCTCCACTCAGTTTGAGTAGGAATCCCGGCCATGAAGCGAGCGACTTTTTCCTCCAGCCCTAGACCACTTTCATCCCGACTCTCTCCTCCAACATTCTTCCCCTTGCCAGCCCCGGACCCGGAACCAGCTTCAAAGTTTTCGGCCCGGGGAGGCTTACTCCCAAGGGTACAGAGCCTCTTCCTCTTCTTCACAGATTCTCCACCTGAAGCCTCGCCTATAGGACCAAGGTCCTCCAGGTTAGCAAACTCATCCCCAAACTCAACTTCAACATCCATCTCCGGACCAGCAGGATCCGCAGCAACTTCAGGTTCCGGATTTGGAACCGCATTGCTCTGGGATCCCTCCTCCGCCGAGGCATTAGAACCGGACCCAACAGCAGCATTATTCTTGGGCAACTTGAAGGCCTTGCCCAGACCTTTCAAAGCATCACTGTATGCGGAGGAAGGCATGTCCGGATTGTAGTGTGGCAAACCTGCAAGGAACAAAGAAAAAACACAACTCAAAAACAGCAAACAAAAGAAAATGGAAGCAGATAAAAAACATATGAAAGGTCCGGACAGGAAGCAAGACTACTTACAGCCTAGCCTATGCAAAGTTCTGTGATTCATAAAAGTATCTCGGGTCATTTGGAAACCCAGACATTCACAAAATGCAAAAATTAACCGGAGAGCATCACCCCGGAGCACATCCCTACGGAAACGAGTCCGGACTCCTTCCGAAGCCATATGGGGGAGATAATATAAGTCCAAACCCCGGAGCATGATCAACTCCCCATTCCAATACTTCAGCGAAGATTGCTGAATAACGGGCCTGTAAGAACCACCGTAGCCGCACTCCGGAGCCCGAAACCGAAGTTCGTACAAAGGAAACTGGCTGGACCGGACCAAGTGAAAGATGTGATGCCATAGCTTGAACGTGGGCTGAACTTTAAATTGATTGCAAGTAGCAATGAACCAAGTCATCCACTTTATCTCATTAGGCGTTATCTGCATTGGAGAAATCTTGTATACGTACTTGCACAAATGTTTTAGAAACAGATGCCAGTGTGGATTCCATCCAGACCGGAGATGCTCAAGCCAAAATGGAACGAAGCCATCAGCCGGCCTGTGATGAGCCCTCTCATCCGGAGTCGGCCACCTCCACTCAATCCGGCGATCCAACTGAAAAGCAGCTCAGACTGCAGAATCCTGAGCTTCAAACTCTAACACAGCATATTCATCCTTTAGCTCATAGTGCAACTTAGCCACTATGCTATTCGCAAACTTCCTATCAAACGCTTCCCTGTCGTAGGGCCCCGGACCAGCGTTTTACTGCCTAGCATAGCCGGACCTAATGCTCCTATAATAAAAGCTATCCTCAATCTCCTCACTCTTGGTCACGAAATATCCGAGATTCTAAATCCAGAGCCCCTCCGGACTACATGGTACCTTCCTGGAAGAGATCTTAGCAACCGAAAGCTTCGTTATGGCCTTGAAGTCTGAAGTAGAAGCTTTCTTCCCCATCTCAACTCGTTCAGAATCACAAGAAGACTCAAAATCCGAACTAGACGGCCCCAGATAGCAAGTTATATAGGCCTTGGCAAGAGCTTTAGTCCGGACCATAAACCTAAAACAAGCGATAAAGGTTAGTCTAAAATCCTACAGGTTATTTATCTTGAAAGCTACATGGTCCGGACTACCCTATGATTCATTTTTATTACAAGTTGAAAGCAACAGTCCGGAGACCCAATCAAAAATATAGCACTAAACAGGTGCTCCGGACTGCAAAAACCCTGAAGCTAAACAGCCAAACCTAGCCTATTATTCCGAACTCAGACGACACAGTAACACAAAGACAACAACCAATTACAAACTCCAAAACCTAGCCTATTAGTCCAGACTAGGTATCAAAGTCCGGACCCTAACATAAAACCTAAATTCCAGAAACACTATCAAAACAGAATCAAACACCAAAATATAGACAAAAATACACATATATACACATACATACAAGAACATCCAACAAAAACCGAACACAATAGCACAAAGAAAGAATTCAATTGAGCAGCAAACTCAAAGAATGGAACAAAAAGCAGAAAAGCAGGGGAAGAAGCTTACAAAGTAGAGATTACGGAGAAGTTGAGGACGGCCAAGAAAACAGCAAGAGAACCTGGAGCTTCTCTGAGAACCACCGCCGGAAAAAGAAATGGAGAAGAAAAGGGAAGCAAGAGCAAGAGAAAAGATAAAGAAGATAAAAAACAAGAAAGAGGGGAGGGACTGCCTTTTATAGGGGTGGTAAAAAACCTAATCGACACGCCACGTGGCACAATCCCAACCACTCATCCCTCGCAGTATTTAATGCTTATCATAATTACGGCACGTCTCTCCACATCTATAACAGCTGTAATAATTCAAATAATTGGGGGGAAACTCCCCAAAACCGTTTCGACCTCCAAGTCCGGACTCCTTCGCTCATATCAATCCGGACTGGGGGCAATAAAAGCTCAACTCCTAACAAGGACATCCACCTTAGTCCTGATTCACCGAACTCAGCGCAATCCGGACTGGGGGCCGAGAAAAGCTCAACTCCTGCTAAGGACAACCACCTTAGTCCTGATTCGCCGAACTCAGAGCAATCCGGACTGGGGGCAAGAAAAGCTCAACTCCTGCTAAGGACAACCACCTTAGTCCTGATTCTCCGAACTCAGCGCAATCCGGACTGGGGGGCAAGAAAAGCTCAACTCCCGCTAAGAACAACCACCCTAGTCCTAATTCGCTGAATTCTGCACATTCCGGACCGGGGGGCAAGAAAAGCTCAACTCCTGCTAAAGACAACCATCTTAGTCCTGATTCAAAGAACTCAACGCAATACGGACTGGGGGGCAAGAAAAGCTCAACTCCTGCTAAGGACAACCACCTTAGTCCTGATTCACCGAACTCAGCGCAATCCGGACTGGGGGCAAGAAAAGCTCAACTCCTGCTAAGGACAACCACCTTAGTCCTGATTCGCCGAACTCAGCGCAATCCGGACTGGGGGCAAGAAAAGCTCAACTCCTGCTAAGGACAACCACCTTAGTCCTGATTCGCCGAACTCACCGCAATCCGGACTGGGAGTAAGAAAAGCTCAACTCCTGCTAAGGACAACCACCTTAGTCCTGATTCGCCGAACTCAGCGCAATCCAGACTGGGGACAAGAAAAGCTCAACTCCTGCTAAGGACAACCACCTTAGTCCTGATTCGCCGAACTCAGCGCAATCCGGACTGGGGGGCAAGAAAAGCTTAACTCCTGCTAAAGACAACCACCCTAATCCTGATTCGCTAAACTCAGCACACTCCGGACTGGGGGGGGCAAGAAAAGCTCAACTCCTGCTAAAGATAACTACCTCAATCCTGATTCGCTGAACTCATCGAACTCCGGACTGGGGGCAAGAAAAGCTCAAGTTCTTTCAACAAAACAATCAAAAGCTCATGTTCTACAAACATACCCAAATTCACTCCCCCATCCAGAAAATCTGCATAAGGGAGTGGGGGGCACATGATAGTACATATAGCTCCTGAGAGGGCTACTCCTAGGCCTTCAACTCCATACAGCTCCTGGGAGGACTACTCCTAAACTCCTAAACTCCTGACTCCATATAGCTCTTGGGAGGACCACTCCTAGGCCTTCAACTCCATACAGCTCCTGGGAGGACTACTCCTAAGCTCCTAACTCCACGCAGCTCCTAGAAGCAGTAGTCCCGAACACTACCGCTCCTAACCGGCGCAGTCCCGCAAGCCTAACCTTGGTAAATCCCAGCACTTGAGACGTTGGCCCAGGCACGTGATGGAGACAACTATCACACATCAATCATGGGAATAATCAGGGCACGTGTCAGAGGATCCCCAGAACATTCCTCGGCCAATCCCGCACTGACACGTGTAAAGCATCCACTCCAGTCAGGTGTCCTCCGCTCCCAGAACCGACGGCTATGATCTAAAGGTACTAACCCCAAAACCCTACCCTTGTCATATAAATAGCCCAAGAAGGTGAGGTTTTGGGGTTAATCACTCTCTCACACTCATATAAACACACAGCCACCTTGCATTCATATTCATCTTCATCTTCCCAAAAAGCTAGTTCTTACTCTCACGCCGGAGGCGCCGCGGGACTCCAACCCCCCTTCCGGTGTTGTTTTGTAGGAACCCAACCACAGTTACACCTCTACAGCGGAGAAGGATCCAGGACGCCGTCGAAGGAGCAGCCCCGCCACCAGGAGTTATCAGTAAGGACATCAGGTAGTGTGATGAGAGAGAAAGAAAAAATGTAATTTAGTGAGAAAAACTATAAAGTTGGGTAAAATGGTGGGACCAATCAATATTTTAATGTATTTACCAATATCGGAATGACAATATACAAGAAAATGTGGAGCCCTGAGATAGAGGTAGCATTACTAATATCAGAATGACAATATACAAGAAAATGTGGAGTCGTACAATTTATTCTGTAGATACTTACGAAAATGTATCGAAAATGATAAAACTCATCTCAGATTGCAGCTACATGCAAGATCCAAAGCCAAGTACACAAGCATACAATATTGTCCTCCCAATGACTCTTAAAGCACACTTAAAAATCACATTACAAGTACAAGCTTCTGGCAAAGAAATGACCAGCTTTATTACTAAAAATTCTGTTTATTCAGGTAGAAAAGCACCCATTTCAGTCTCATGTGACTCCGTCCTGTTCAAATTTAACCGGATATTGTATGGCCTCCGTCAACACAAATAATCTGACCGGTAATGTATGAAGCTGCAGGTAAGCAGAGAAATGCTACTAATGCTGAAACTTCAGTTTCTTCTCCGGCCCTGCGAAACGGAGTCCGAGAAAGTATAGCCTTAAAATTCTCCCGGAATTCTGGACTCTCATCCTACAATATTTATGAAGAAAAGAAATGGCGGTAAAGATTGTTATTAACAAATGATAAATATTTTTCGATGTTCCTAAATCAATTGCCGCTTTAGTTTTTACTCATTTGCGTGTCTAAAATCAAAATGATAATTATTTAAGAACGGAGAGAACATGTGGTAAATGGGCGGTAAAGCAGTCCGCAAGTAGATTAATCCTTACTTCAAGACTTTCGAACATTTCAGTTCTAATAAATATTTTTCGAGGCTCTTAAATCAATTGCCGCTTTAGTTTTTACTCATCTGCGTGTCTAAAATCAAAACGACAATTATTTAAGAACGGAGGGATTATGTAGATTAATCCTTACTTCAAGACTTTCGATCATTTCAGTTCTAATAATCCAGGGCGCAACACAATTAACACGAATATTATCCTTCGCCCACTCGCATGCCAAATTCTTGGTCAGTTGGTTGATTGCTCCTGCAATTTCTCATACACATTAGTTTTCGACTAGGAAGCAAGGACACAGTGCAAAAGTGCGAGTGCGTAGTGCGGGAATACGGAATTGGATAAATATAATATGGAATACGGGTGCGGAGGGCACGGGAAAAATAATACCTTTTGACGATGAGTAGAGAGAAATTAGAGGCAAAGCTAAAACTCCAGCAATAGACGAAATGAACACAATGTTTCCGGTGCCTGAGGACATTAGCAACGGCTGTGAAAGTTGACACAGATGATAAGGCGCTTCGAAATTAATACTCATTATGGTGGAAACATCTTCTGCTGTGAAATCTTGAGTCTCCTTGCTGATAGCTACTGCAGCATTATTGACCTTTAACAAAAAATTTAACTTGTCATGTAAAGTTGTTGAAATAATCCACCTGAAGCAATTTTCAAGAACGTTTCACGACATTTTACCAGTATATTGAGCTTTCCGTTGAAAGCAGAAGCCACAGAGTTCATTAGTTTCTCACGTTCAGATCGCGATTTTAAGTCACAAACTGATCCGGCAACTTGAAAACCTTTGAGTTTCCATTCCTCTAAGCATTTATCAATGTCTTTCTGGCTGCGAGAACATGTATAGATTGATGCTCCGAACCCTGCTAGCTCCTCTACTATTGCATGCCTATTCTTTAAAATTATACAGTTCATGTTAGTCCTCCTCTCCAAGTTCACCAGACTACAGAAAATTAAAAAAATAAAAAAAATAAAAATAGTTCAGAGTATCTGACCCTATGCCACGAGTTCCACCGGTGACGAGGGCAGTTGCTCCGTCGAGAGACCACCGTTTATCACCACCGCTACCTGCAACTGTCTTGGCCATTGTTGTTTTGCTTGAACATGAATGAAATTGGATGCAACAATGGCATGCCTTTTATAATATGTTGCAGATGACTTATGATTGTGACGCGAGTACAAATGTTGTAAAAACTAAAATGTGTTAAATGATTAATGGCTTGTTCTAGGTTCTAAAATATTTTATATCTTAAAATCTCAGGAGTACGTGATATCTGTCTTGAATTAGTTTTTGATTTCTTTTTCAATATTGTGTTACACAACATTTGACATATTTTAATTCACCGGTGTATGCACGTGCTTTCTCATATTATTAATAATAAAAAATATTCTTTAGATTGTTCAAGTTTTTTATATTGATAACGGATATCAGCACATATTTAAACATACTATAAAAATAATTCCTAAATGTTTTTTATAATATTTTCTTCTAAATAAAAATAAAATATCTAAATTTTTAAACAAATTTTTTTTTAAAAGAATTTATAAAACTATATTTTATACGGCCTTGATAAATACAAATATTTAGTCAAATATTTGATGCACCAAATATTTGTCCTATATGTATTTAGTCAAATATTTTTACTTAAAAAAACACATGTAACATTTTGAAAATAAGAAATCATGATTACGTTTTCAAGACTTTGACTAAATTAGGAAATGACATGAAGTGCATGATTTCAAATGCAATATATACACGTAAGTGCACTTAAAAAAATTCGAAAAATTTAATATGTTTCCGAGAAATTCATATCCGTATTCGACAAAAACGAATATTATTTATATTTGAAATAAAAAGGATACTATCCGTATTCGAAATCGGAATATTCGAATCTGAAATCGAATACATATATAATTATTTAAATTATATAATTATAATATTACATTTAATTTAAAATTTATTCTATTATTTTAAGTGTGTGTATATGCATCAAATAATATATTTATATAAACTTTATATGATTGTACACATACTTTATGTATATATATATAAATATTTTGTTTGATTTTAATCGTAATAAATGTTCTAAAATCATCGTCAATACAGTAATGCCATCAAAAAAATTCAAAAAATCACATATTCGTCCGAAAAATCTGCATTCATATCCGAGAAAAAATGGATATTATCCGTATCCGAAATAAAGCAGATATTATCCGTATTCGAATCCGATGATTACGTATGCGGATATAGATATATGCATATCCATGTCCGAATTATCCATTTGACAACGCTACGTAAAAGAATCTCCAAATATCTACTCTGAATATAATACTACTTCTGTCCCCCTAATTTCTTTATATTTTTTTCACAGGCTTGCTTGACAAGTATTTTAAGGCAATTGTAAATTATATTTCTGTAATTCATTTTTAAAATTTTCTTTTTTTTATATATAAATTTGAACATTATATTTTTATTTTGAAGAAAAAAGTTTAAAAAAAATTATGCAATTACATTTAATAAGAGCATTAAAGTGGGTGTCGAGCCCCCGTCCCCCAATGTAAAGAATTGATGGGGACAGAGGGAGTATATAATATTAGCTCATAGTGAATTAATGTTTGTTATTCTCCAAACAATGCTCTTTATATGAACTTTTAATTAATTTTTTATTATTAATTGGAAGTTGAATTCATAGAGGACAAAAAATAGGGGGAAAAGAAAGAGATTCTTTTCATGAATATATAATATAATATTGTTTAAGAGTGGGAAAGAAGCTCTTAAAAGTGAGAAGAGAGAAGAGACTCTTAATTCTCTTGGAACAAAAAAATTCATCTCTCTCCTCAAATTACAAGTTAAGATCCAAGTTAATAGGCTATTGGAGATGCTCTAATGATTCAAACAAGATATCGACCATTTCTACACAAGCTTCCGGATTTATTATCTACGTAAATTATATACTATTCTAAAAAGTAATATTTTAAAATCAGTTAACTTTAACGCGTAAATTGATAAATATGTGAAAGTCAGAAATTAACTGTTTTGAATTTAAACAATTACTCAACCAAGTACCTGAATACTGAAAATGAGTATTCGAAAAATTGATTAATTATTCAAATATTGTAAACAAAATCGAGTAAAATCAATTCGAGAATTTTATAATCCTCTTAAAATTTATAGACCTTTATTATCGTGTGAAATAATATGTGTTATATTTATTTTTCGTGTAACTTGGTAAATATGTCTCATTTTGCTAGGAGTTGGGAACGTTTTTCTGTTTGTCGGGTTATTGATGGACCCATTTGATGTATTTTTTTAAAAAATAGCATAATAGCCTATGCGAGGCACCGGTCATTATCTAGTAATGATTCGGTATACAGAGCGTGTATTTTTTGAATTCTCAGTTTGTGCAGGTTTTGCACTATAAGAAAATAGTCAATAGATATCATCTCATATACATCACTGTTAAAAATAACGAATGTCAAAAATATTTTTAATATCGGTACATTTGGAAACGATGTTAAAAGGGGTTTAATATATCAGTTGTAAACAAAACTGATGTCTAAACTGCTTTAAAAAACTAAAAAAAGAAACCAAAAGCCCCCCGCGATAAAAATATTCCCCCCTTAAAATTTCTTTATTCCCATTCCCGATATTTTCCCAGTTCTCCTCTATCTCTCTCCCCAAATATCTGTTATCATCTTTTGTTTGCCCAATGTCAACTCTCTCAATACACAAGCACGCCCACATGTTTTTTTATGATATTACATCGTTTTCTTTATTAATAATCTAAATTTTTTTACATCGGACAATAACTCATGTCTTGATACGTATACCACATATTTTCTATTTACAGAAGCGTTGCTATATATGACAATTGATATTGTTTCTTATTATTCACATCGGTTACTAAATGATGTCATAATATTTCTAATACAACTGTTATTTATCTAAAAACGGTGTATTATAGTGTGTTTCACATCGGTCTAAAACCGATATGAAAAATAAGATTTTTTTACAACACCCACGAAAACATCGGGTTTAAATATTTTAGGCATCAGTTTCGAGTCGTTGTCTATTGACCTTTTTCTTGTAGTATTGTTAAAAAATAAAATGTATATTTTCTAATAATTTAAATAAAGTATATGAAATATTTTTGTGAAAACATCTTATTCTCGATCATTGTCTAGCATGATGAATAATGGTGTATCATGCAATGTTCACAAATTCATTTTTTAGGTGTTAAATCAGAACCGAAACCCTTAAATCGGTTCAATTTTAAATTTTTCGGTTTCGGTTTCGAATCGGTTTTAATCGAATCGGTTTTGTCTAGTTTTTCCTGGTTTCAGTTCAGTTATGATTTTAATTCAATTTTTTGCTCAACCCTATCACATAGATAACAAGTGACATGCGGGGACAACGCAAAAATAACATGGAACACAAAGCGGACTCGCTTGAATTAAAGAAGCCTCAAGCCAGCAACTGAAGGTCACGCGCATGATTTGTCCCCTAACTATATTAAAAGTTTTGGTTATATAAAGATAAGTCTGTTGCAGTTCTGCTCCTAATTTATTTTTCAAGCAAATTACACATTAATTATTAAGCGATGCATGCATATATTTTATATTTTAAATATTTTTTATGCAAAAATAATAATTATTACTTGAAAATATTAATTCGTTTGAGTATTATAATATTGTGCTTGTAAAATTAGTGTGAAATCCTAATGTAGGGTGACCATATATTTTCAAAAATATCTTTCGAGATATTTATTTTGAAGAATTATGAATTATTTAAAAGATCGTACGAGATGCATCTATCTAAAAAATAAATTGTGCATGCGAGATGCTTAATTTGAAGAAAATATTTAATAAAAGAATATTAATTTAGAAGAAATAAATATCGCGACATTAATAAAATGCCATATTTATTCTTGCGTTTGGATTGCGTTTAAAATATTTTTCATGTAACGTCGCAATTATACGTATATATTAAAAATATGTCAAATTTGTGAGCTGAAATTATCAAGTAGGGTAGCTTGAACAAACTATAAGCCCCGCGATGCTACACACTTAAGAAAAGGAGTCAGAGACACTCTTGGATAAAGACCTTGCTCTCTCGGGAGAGTCCGGGACAAAACTTACACTATTGAAAGGCTCTACTCCCTCAGAAGAACAAGGGTAAAAATTATATCATTCATAGGTCTTACTCTCGAAAGGGGGTCTAGGATACTTTACTTTTTTGAAGGTCCTACCAACCAAATTGGGGGCTCAGGACTGAACGAAGACACATACTTATGAGGAGTCAACGACACTTGAACAGTGTGTACGATAATTTGGACTATATTAAAAACGCCAAGTTCCTAACTTGACAAGTAAGACCGCAGTGGATTTTAAAAGGATATTACTTATACTAGCATTTTTGAAACCTTGGCAAAAATACATTCTCTATATTGATTCTCACATGATGTCATAATTTCACTCGCATACGAATTATGAGCACTGTAGTGCTCCATATGATTTAATGATCTATTAATTTCAATTTTTTCAAGCGACTCAAGAAATTTGGAAGCATGAAAATTTTTTAGTTCTCCACTCCAGCAAGTTACATTGAAGAAATGAGGGCTAGTTGTTATGCCATATTTTGGCATATCCTAATTATCTCCAAATTTCTAATTTTATTAATTTTAAATTTTGATTAATAATTATCATTTAATGCTCAAATTTTATCATTTCCCTGAAACGAGAAAATAATCAATCACAATGAATAAATAACGGAAAATATATCGAAACGCTATCTTTCAAATCAAGGAAGATATCACAACGCCAAGATTAAATCAAATAAAATCGGTAATTAGCACATTAACGAAACTTATCACTAAAGTCTCTCAGGGATAAGCCCAAATTTCATAAAACTGCGTAGGCTTGATCTAATATAAATTGGTACGCAAGCATCTTGGCAAAGGGATCCGATACATGCCTGTATAATAACAAAACTAAGTCACATTGACAACACTAAGGTAAGGATAAGTTTTGCTGGTTGGATGTTAGTTGTCTGACCTTTAGGGCTGATAGATGCGATCATGTGAGATGAGACGAAATGGATTTGAATGCTTGGTTGCCGTAGCTGGGGCTGGCGGACAAGGGCCCTTGATCAGCCATGATTTTTGCGTTGCATACCAGCCATTCTGTAGGGTAGGTTGGTAGAACCATAGAAGTACTAGGTACGATATCATCCGTTACTGCAAATACAGGCTTCCTATGATGGCTATCGACGATTGGTTTTCCTCATAACTCTATATGCCTTCCAGAAACTTAATGGAAATGTATCGTTATTGTTGGAAATATTAACTATTACAGCAACATAGAGGCAGTTATACAACATATTTAACAAACCAAGACCAAGTAAATAATTAGCGAAACAAAACATGAAGGTAAATAGCATGCATATCAGCAACTGTAATAAGAAACAAAGTTCAGAAATTATACCCGTAACCATGGCTTTAGTAGAGTTATTAAGAAACATAAAAGCTGAAGCCATCAACAGGAACAAATAAAATAGATTAACAACTGAGTCTCCAGGCCTTACTTAGAGTCTTGACTGCTCTTGAAGAGATAATTGCCCCCACCTGTCGTGTTAAGATTCTTGCAACAACTTCTCCAGGATAAAACAGCTCTGAGCTTTGAGTTCACAACACCTCCAAAGCTCAAATACGACTAGCACCTCACTCGCCGGAAAAATCACTAGCTGTGTTTGTGAGAGCGGAGAAAGTAGAGAGGAAGAAGAGAGAAAATAGAGAGTTTTTGAGATGTATTTTCGCTGTATATATACCTTCTGTTTTCTTTCTGTATTTATAGTACCGAAAATGAAAGTGTAACCGACAGACTTAAATATTGTATTCACTCAGCCGTTACGGAATATAATATTTAATTCTCAGCCATTACAGAATATATATATATATATATATTAAATTCTCAGCCCATTACAGAATATATATATTTAATTCTCAGACGTTACAGAATATATATATATATATATATATATAAATTTAATTCTCACCCATTACAGATTATATATATTAAATTCTCAGCTGTTACAAAATATATGAATATATATATATTCAAATAAGTTTAATTAAATCAGAGTTGACCAGCTCAGCCCACACAAGCCCAGTTGAGTCTAGCCTACATATCAATAAACTTATTTTTTCCAGTTAAAACTGTTAGGAATATATGTGCATTAGTTTGATGATATGTTTAACAAAACACTTAAGTAGAAATTCAGTGTCTGTAGCCTCAACGGATAAGACCACTTTGGCTATCCGTTGATGGTGTAGCTTTACTTAGAAATAAGTCTAGTGTTGTAGCATATTTCAGTCTCTGTATTTAAGATGTAATTCTTAGAAGTTGAGAGAAACTATGAGTCATGTTGACTACTAGAAGATATGCAGATAGGAAGGCCAATTGTAAATATTTCATGCCTTGTAATTTTGTATAAATGAAGTGGTATCAACGGATGACTTAAAGACCTTCAACGGATGAGAAGCTAAGCTTCAACGGATGTCTCTAAAGCTTCAACGGATAACATCCTTCAACGGATGAGTGCATCAACGGATGAAAGCTTCAACGGATGTTCTGTTGATTAACCGTTGATAAGTGGTAGTTGTACCTACAAACAGAGGCACGTGGGTGAACAGAGATAACTGAAATGTGGCAGCCTAATTTTAGGAACATCAGAAAAAGCAGCCGTTCTACTCTAGTATAAAGAGACATTAAGTCAACAAAGTACTGGAGTGAACTGGAGAAGAAACAAGTGGAGATCTTACTTTATTATTTTATATATCCTTGTCTTCACTTGTAAACTTGGTAATATATAAACCAAGTAGTAGCTAGTAATTAGATAAGAATTTTTCCAGAGCTGTTTAGAAAAATCTTGAGAGAAAAATTATCTAGTTTGTACTAGGATGCAGCTGTGATCAAATTCTTAGATCACAGAATTTCTGAAATACCATCTCTGGTGGAACAACAAATCCACCAGAAAAGTTTTTAAAGGTTTATTGTGTTCTTTACATTTGTGTTTGAATATATATCTGTCTGTATCAGCTTAAAGCAATTCACACACTTGTTCATCTTGAACACACAGTCTTTATAAACTGCTCAAAACTTGAAAAAGTTTTGAGATTTACATTCAACCCCCCTTCTGTAAATCTCATTGTTAGTTCTCTAGAAATAACAATTGGTATCAGAGCAGGCTCTTGACAAACAAAGAGTTTAAAGATCTTGGAATCTAACAAAGATGAGTAAGAAGGATATTGGAGTAAAAATCCCAGTTCTTGACAGAGATAGTTATCACCACTGGAAGGTGAAAATGCACCTTCATCTACTTTCCCAAGATGAAGGTTATGTAAACTGTATTGAGAATGGTCCTCACATTCCCCACAAAGTAGCCACAGTTGCTACGGCCACAATTGCTGTTGGTCAATCCATTCCAAAACCTAGAGCAGAATGGACAATGGAAGACACAGAAGAAGTCCACAAGGATAAGAAGGCTATGAACATTTTGTTTAATGGTCTTGACAAGGATATGTTTGATAATGTGATAAATTGCTCAACTGCCAAAGAGGTTTGGGACACAGTTCAGCTGCTGTGTGAAGGTACAGAACAAGTAAAAGAGAACAAGATGCAGCTTCTCATTCAACAGTATGAGTATTTTCATTTTGAAGAAAATGAATCTTTAAATGACACATTTAACAGATTCCAAAAGCTGTTGAATGGATTGAAGCTGTATGGTAGAGTGTACCAGGTGAAGGATTCAAATCTTAAATTCTTAAGATCCTTGCCAAAGGAATGGAAACCCATGACTGTCTCCTTAAGAAACTCTCAGGATTATAAGGACTTCACTCTTGAAAGATTATATGGAATCTTGAAGACTTATGAACTAGAGTTGGAACAGGATGAGGTATTGGAGAAGGGGAGAAAGAAAGGAAGTTCAGTTGCATTGGTAGCTGAAAATGAGAGGGAATGCAGACAAGAAACTGTGAGATCTACATCAAACTCCAAAGATGGTACAAGATATCAGGAATCAAGCAAAGGAAAAGAGCAAGTTGCTGAGAATGAAGACAACTCCAGTCAAGATGACTCTGATAGTGTTGATGAGCATCTTGCATTTATGTCCAGGAGATTTGCAAAGATGAAGTTTAAGAAAAACACTAGAGCCACTAAACCTCATAAGAACATGGTGGACAAATCAAAGTTCAAGTGTTTCAATTGTGGTATAAGTGGACACTTTGCAAGTGAGTGCAGAAAGCCAACTTCTGAAAAGAAGAAATTTGACCAAGTAGATTACAAGAAGAAATATTTTGATCTGCTCAAGCAAAAGGAAAGGGCTTTCATTACTCAAGAAAAAGATTGGGCAGCTGATGGAGAGGAAGAGAATGAAGATGTGGAGTATGTCAACTTAGCTCTCATGGCTGATTCTGAGGAAAATGAAGTTAGTTCATCAAGCAATCAGGTAACAACTCAGGTAATCACTACTGATGTAACACAACTTACTAAAGAAGAGTGCAATGATGCTTTTAATGACATGTCTACTGAATTGTATCATTTGCGTGTGTCTCTTAAATCTCTTGCTAAAGAAAATAGTAGGATTAAAGAGAACAATCTGTTTTTAAGTAATAGAAATGCTATGTTAGAAGATAAGTTGATTGACCTAGAGAAAACCAAGCTGCATTGTATATCTGTTGAGAATGAACTAGCTGAATCTATTAAGAAAGTAGAAATACTTTCTAATCAATTAAAGAGAGAGCAAGAGGTGATTAAAGCCTGGAAAACATCTAGAGATGTTAGTGCTCAAATTGCCAAGGTCCAAGGAATTGAATCATTCTGTGAAACTGCCTGGGATAAAAACAAAAAGAAACTGGAATTAATTGATGGGCTGTCAACGGATGTGGAATCAACGGATGATGAAGGTTATCCGTTGAAGGAAGAAAATGAGCATCCGTTGAAGGTTCCTCAATTAAAATAGGCAGATATTTCTAATAGTGAAAATCTAAAGAAACTCAACAAAAAGTTTGGTTCAACTTCCAAGAACTTTGTTAAAAAAGAAGCAAGCACATCCAAAGATGACAGTAAGGTGAATATAGGGCACATGACCTTAGAACAGTTAAATAATAGGCTCAAGATGGTTGAGGATAAAAAGGAAACTAAAAGAAAATCTAACAGAAATGGGAAGGTAGGTGTTAACAAACATAACAATTACACACCTGATAGGTATGCTCCTAGAAAAAGCTGTGTGCATTGTAGTAGTGTTAATCATCTATCTGCTAATTGCAAATCTATTAAGAAAACCCCCATATCTGTACCCTCTTCCATGCCTAACATGTCTGCATCATCTCTACATGCTATGCCTACTATGTCTCAACAGAATCCTTATGCACATTTTGCAAACATGCCATATTTTAACAATCCTTATCTTGCTGCATTTAGTATGCCTCAAATGCCATACAATATGCCTATGTGGAATAACATGTATGCACAGTCCATGCCTTATCATATTCCAAATGTGCTAAATGATTCTGTGACTAACCCTACACCTCAACCAACTACATCCAAGACCAAGGTTGACTCAAAGTTACCTAAGTCTAGAGATGCAGGAGGAATGAAGTCTAGGAGAAAGGCTAACAAGAATGGACCCAAGGAAACTTGGGTACCAAAATCAAATTGATTGATTTTATGGTGTGCAGGGAAATAGAAGAAATCTATGGTACTTGGACAGTGGCTGTTCAAGACACATGACAGGAGATTTCTCCCTGCTCACAGAGTTTAAGGAAAGAGCTGGCCCTAGCATAACCTTTGGAGATGACAGCAAAGGGTTTACTATGGGATATGGCTTGATTTCAACAAGGAATGTCATCATTGATGAAGTTGCATTAGTTGATGGTCTCAAACATAACTTACTGAGCATCAGTCAACTATGTGATAAAGGGAATACAGTTTCCTTCAATTCTGAAGCCTGTGTTGTCACTAGTAAGAAAGACAACAAAGTGGTTCTAACTGGAGTTAGAAAAGGAAATGTGTACTTAGCTGACTTCAACTCTGCAAATGCAGAATCTATTACTTGTCTCTTCAGCAAAGCAAGTTCAGTTGAGAGTTGGCTATGGCACAAGAAGCTATCCCATTTGAATTTCAAGACAATGAATGATCTAGCCAAAAAGGACCTAGTAAGAGGAATTCCTCTTGTTGAATTCTCAAGGGATGGTTTGTGTGATGCTTGTCAGAAAGGCAAACAAAGGAAAGCATCATTCAAAAAGAAGCTTGAAACAACAATTGATGAACCATTACAGCTGCTACATATGGATTTGTTTGGACCAGTCAATGTATTGTCAATTGCAAGAAAAAGATATTGCTTAGTGATTGTAGATGATTTCTCAAAGTTTTCATGGGTCTATTTTCTTGGATCAAAGAATGAAGCAAGTGAAATCATTATCAATCACATCAGGCAAGTCAATAATCATCCTGACCTGAAGGTTAGGAATATCAGGAGTGACAATGGAACTGAGCTCAAGAATTTATCAATGAGGCTGTTCTGTGAAGAAAATGGAATCATGCATGAGTTCTCAGCTCCAAGAACACCTCAGCAAAATGGGGTAGTTGAAAGAAAGAACAGATCTTTAATTGAGGCTGCCAGAATAATGCTTGAAGAATCAAAGTTACCAACATATTTCTGGGCTGAAGCTGTTAATTGTGCCTGTTTCACTCAAAATATCTCTTTGATCAATCAAGCTAAAGGCATGACTCCTTATCAGTTGTTCAAGAGAAGAAAACCAACTCTAAACTTTCTTCATGTCTTTGGATGTAAATGCTTTATACTAAGGAATCAATCTGACCATAAAGGGAAGTTTGATGCAAAGGCTGATGAAGGGATATTTGTTGGTTATTCAGCTGGAAAATCTTATAGGGTCTACAATCTAAGAACCAACATTGTTATGGAATCTGTGCATGTTGTGTTTGATGATAAAAAGATTGATGGACTAACAGATGAGGGACAATATGAGAGACTCAAATTTGACAACATTGAGATATATTGTGATGATAGTGAAGAGGAGACTGATGGAGATAACACTTCAAAAGGGATTCAAAACATGCCCTT
The DNA here is from genome assembly GCF_009905375.1 of Apium graveolens. NCBI lineage: Eukaryota > Viridiplantae > Streptophyta > Magnoliopsida > Apiales > Apiaceae > Apium > Apium graveolens. Next base: position 3,634,518 of record NC_133654.1, read on the forward strand.
GGATAATGCACAAAATACTGCATCCGTTGAAAGTCAGAATTCTGCATCCGTTGATAGAGGCAATGCAGTATCCGTTGAAAGACATGGTGTATCATCCGTTGAAGTACTAAATGAAGCATCCGTTGATCATAGTTTATCAACGGATAATCGATTTACATCATCAGTTGATAGAACTCCAAGTTCCCTGCAAAGGACCAACAACTCAGGGGGAGTTTCAACTAGTCAACACTCTGTCTCACATCATGACAATACTGAGGCCACCTCATCTAGAGCACATCTTCCACTTCAAAGGAAATGGACCAAGAATCATCCCTTTGAACTGATCATTGGTGATGCATCATCTAAAGTGCAAACAAGAAGAGCTACTCAAGATGAATGTCTGTATAGTAGTTTTCTATCTCAGGAGGAACCTAAGAAAGTGGAAGAAGGCTTATTGGATCCAGATTGGATATTAGCTATGCAGGAAGAGCTAAACCAATTTGAGAGAAACCAAGTTTGGAAGCTGGTACCCAAACCAAAGAACAAGAGTCCTATTGACACAAAATGGGTATTCAGAAACAAGATGGATGAAAATAGCATTATCATAAGGAATAAAGCCAGATTGGTTGCTAAAGGCTATTCTCAGCAAGAGGGAATAGATTTTGATGAGACATATGCTCCTGTTGCAAGACTTGAAGCCATCAGAATTTTTCTAGCCTATGCAGCTCATGCCAATTTCAAAGTCTATCAAATGGATGTCAAGAGTGCATTTCTAAATGGGAAATTAGAGGAAGAAGTCTATGTAAGTCAACCTCCAGGATTTGAAGATCCAAATTTTCCAGACTATGTATATTATCTGTTGAAAGCACTCTATGGACTGAAGCAAGCACCTAGAGCCTGGTATGAAACCTTATCAAAATTTCTTTTGGAGAATCACTTCACTAGAGGTACTGTTGATAAAGCTCTCTTCTTTAGGAATGTTAATGGCTCTAGTATACTTGTTCAAATTTATGTAGACGACATAATATTTGGTTCTAAAGATGATAAACTTTGTAAAAAGTTTGCTAAGCTAATGCAAAGTAATTATGAAATGAGCCTTATGGGAGAACTAACCTATTTTCTTGGTTTACAAATTAAACAAGTTAGTAATGGAATTTTCATTAGTCAAACTAAATATATTCATGATCTTTTAAAGAAGTTTGACTTAATGGAATGTTCATCTGCAAAAACTCCCATGGCCACTGCCACCATACTTGAATTAAATAAGACTGAAAGGTCTGTGGACATTACAAGTTATAGAGGCATGGTTGGTTCACTTTTATATTTAACTGCTAGCAGACCAGATATAATGTTTGCTACATGTCTGTGTGCTAGATTTCAAGCTGATCCTAGGGAGTCTCACTTAATAGCTATCAAAAGGATTTTCAGATATCTCAAGGGTACACCAAATTTAGGTATTTGGTATCCTAGAGAATCTGGCTTTGATCTAATTGGTTATTCAGATGCAGACTATGCAGGTTGTAAAATAGACAGGAAAAGTACAACAGGCTCCTGCCAATTCCTGGGAAACAAGCTTGTATCATGGTTTAGCAAAAAGCAAAATTCAGTCTCTACTTCTACAGCTGAGGCTGAATACATTGCTGCTCTCAAGTGTTATGGATGAGAAATCAACTCCTTGACTATGGACTTCATGTTGATAGAATTCCTATCTTTTGTGACAACACAAGTGCCATAGCCATAACAGAGAATCCTGTACAGCACTCAAGAACCAAGCACATTGATATCAAGTACCACTTCATTAGGGAGCATGTCATGAATGGTACAGTGGAACTACATTTTGTTCCAAGTGAACAACAAATTGCAGACATATTTACCAAGCCACTTGATGAATCAACATTCACAAGATTAGTAAGTGAGCTAGGTATGCTTAATTACTCTTAAAATTCATGTCCTTATTGCAATTTGAATTGAAGTCTGAAATATATTAGTTGCTAGAACAAATTTGACTTTTAACAAAGTTTATACCATCAACGGATGTTTCCTATCCGTTGAAAGTCAAAATTGCTCTATCAACGGATATTCATTATCCGTTGAAAGACAAATACATTTCTGGAATTTTTATCCGTCAACGGATAAAACTGAAGTACCTTTCAACGGATGACAATTTGCCTTATCCGTTGAAATGTCACATCAGTCGATTCAGGTGTTTCACAGCCGTTGATTCTATTTTCTTAACCGTTGATACTCATACATACATCTGTATGTATTGGTTTTAAAGGTAGTTGTTAGAATACTTACAGTTTATTCTTAAACGGCTGAAATTCACTAACATATACTTATTGATTAATCTTTTACTAATTTTTTTTTTTTTGAAAGCATATAAGCCCTTCTGATTTTTCATTTTTACTTTACGCTTTCTTAAAATTTCAAGCATTTACCATTTTCTCTCTGCAAAACCTTCAAGTTATTCTCTGCAATTTCTACTCACAACAATGGCACCAGTCGTGAAAATTATGTCTCAATCTGGGTTCATCTATGAGAAGAACAATTTCATAGCTTTGGTAGAAAAGAATGAAGCCCATTCAGACTATCACAAAATGATGGACTTCATCAAAAACTGTAAACTTAGCTATACAATGCTGGAAGCCCCAACGATTTACTGTGAAGTAGTTGAGGAGATTTGGACAACTGCTGAGTTCAACTCCATAGATATGACTATCTCCTTCACTCTCAAAGGTAAAAATCACTGTATTAACTGTGATGATTTACAAGCATGTTTTAAATTACCTGAGAACAATGCCATGACACCACACACTGATAATGATGTATCCAGCATGTTAGATTCCATAGGTTATTCTCTTAACTCTGCCAGTTTAGGGAGTATTAGAAGAAAAGGCCTTAGGAAAGAATGGAGTTTTCTTGGGGATGCCTTTATAAAGGTTTTCTCTGGGAAAATTAGTAATTTTGATTCCATAACTTCATCTCTTGTTAATATGCTCTATATGCTTGTTTCTGATAGGTATTTTAACCTTAGCAACTATGTGATGCTAGAATTGGGTACTAGATTAGGTAACAAAGCTAATAGACCTAATAACATCTATTATGCTAGATTCTTTATGTTATTGGCTAACCATGTTGCTGAAGGTTTGGTCATAATCAATGAGAATAATAAACTCAAGTGCTGGGCACAAGAGAAAAGAGTTCTTGCAGATTTATTGAGAATGGATCTCAACAGCAGTGTGCCATTGGTATATTTACCAATCATGAATGCACCTCAGGTAGGTGAGGTAATTGCTTCTACAACTCCTACTTCTTCCAACCCCTCTATTTCTTTATCTTCTAGTGTGGCCATGAAATCTGTGACAATGCCCCAACAGATTTCTACCAAGGTCACCAAAACTAAACTTTCAAAATCAAAGACAAAGAAAACCACCTCTGTTGTTTCTCAAAAGACAACAGTTGTAACACCAACCATTAACCCTGAGGGGAGTGAACAGGGTGTGAGTGGTGAGGGGAGGGGTGAACATCAAAGAAACCCCCAGGATAAGGAAGGAGAGTTAAGTGCTTCCCAAGCTAGCCAAGCCACAGTTTCTCAAAAAGCTGTGGTGGTTGAAAAGGTATCTAGCAAATCCCTAGTTGCTTCCTCCCAAAAGGATGTTACTATTGAAAATAGTTCCCAACCAGGAACACAGAACAAACGAGGGAGGGACACTGAAGCCAAACACTCACCAACAAAAGCTTTTATTAGAAGAAAGAAGGCTAGAACCCAATCTTCTACACAGGGTGCACACACTGCACAGATACATCCATCTGTATCTATGCCTTCTCAAACTCAGTTTGATGTGGCTCCAATAAATGTGGAGTCACAGCCCCATTCTCTCACAATAATCACACATCAATCACCAAACACTTCATCACCATCTCTGGATGTGGATATGTTATTCCCATCAATTCCTGATTCTCCCTCTTTACAACTCAGGGAGGAGCCCCACTCAAATACAGGTGATCATCATCTCTTAGATGATTTGTTGGATCACCCGCAAATTCTTTCAGATATAATTGAAGGATCTGTGTCACCACATCTCAAATCAATCTACACAGATTCAACAGTTATATCACTTTTAATTTCAACTTCTTGTCCTTCTTCAACGGATATCACTCATCCGTTGACAAGTGGTTGCTCTTCAACGGATAAGCTTAACAGCAGTTATCCGTTGATAACATCAGTTTCACCTTCAACGGATATTCCACATCCGTTGATAGTCTCTCCACACATAACTGAATCAATTCCAAGTGTAGAAGACATGAATACTGTGCAATCACTCTTAGGATTGAGGGAAGGGAGTGAAAATTTGAGTGAGAGGCTGGGTTGCTCCCAGGCAAAAGGAGAGATTGAGAGCTCAAAAATGCATGCTATTTCTTCCAGCATGGCAAAAGTAAGTGAGAGGAGTACCACCTTAGTAGGTGAAGGTGAGGGAGTGAGTTGTGTGAGCCAGGGGGAGCCCCTGATGCAAGAAAATAGAGAAAAAGAGAGAAAGGCAGGTACAGTAGATATAAGGGTGGAACCAGCCATTGCTAGTGAGTCAATGATTGTGGATGATGCTGAAAAGGAAAGACAATTTCAGCAACATTACAAAGCTGTAATTGATAACATTTCCTTGGATGCTGACACTTTTACTCATCCTGTGTCAGCCTATCAAATGTTGGCTGCTCAGGGCAATGAGAAGGCAGAAAAGACACTACATCTAGTACACACAACAGAATCTCTTCAAAGGGATAAAGCTGCTATTAACAAGATGCCTTCTACAGCTGGTGAGCCATCTGAGGAATTTGGAGTAAATTCTGATGATGATGACTCTGTTTCTTTTAATGGAAGCATGAACTTAGGGGGAGATGAAGGCCCTAGTTCAATTCCAAATCTACCTGAATGGGCTTTGACAAAGGAGTATAGATCAGGGGAATTCAATGTCTCCTTAGTCAAACAAATCAACACTATTCAACAGGCCATTCAGAACACTTCACATGCAAGTATCAAGGCTATCCTTCAAGCTCACCTGGACTCACTGCATCTCATGAAGTTGCAGCAAGTAAAGCAGAATCTGAGTATGGATGATCTCAGGAAGGATATTGCTGACTTGAAATCCTACAGTTCTGAAAAATTGGATTCAGTCATGCCCTATGGTACATTGCAGGACTTGGTTTTGAGATTGAAAAAGGAATCAGTTACTGAGAAAAGGCTGGCCAAGTTGGAAGACAGAGTTCAAGTTATTGAAGATTCTGTGGCCACCATTCTTCACAACCAACAATCTCAAACCAGTCTCCTAATGCAGCTGGCAAAAGCACAAGGCTTGACCCCTCTCCTTGATGATAACAAAAAGGGGGAGAGTAAAAGGGAAGGGGAAGGAGAGCCATCTACAAAAATCAAAATATCTAAAGTGCTAGTTCCTGCCATCACTACTTCTCCAATCATTCAAATCAAAGGAAAGCCTGATGGAATTGATTTGATTCAGCTAGCAGCAGCTGAAATTCAAGTGAAAGAGCAAAGGAGGAGAATTGATGAAAGGTTGCAACTGTTGTTTGGCTCTACACAAGATAAATCAACATCTGTGAAATATAGCACAAAGATTGAACCAATCAACATGGAGCTCAAGCCAGTAGGGAGACATAAGGATGGAGAAGCTTCTTCCAAAGAACTACAAGCTATAATTCTCAAGCCCAATAAAAGATCCAATAAGGACTCTACAAAGAATCCTTTAAAAGAAGTGGACTTTCCTCCTCCAAAAGCTGATGAGAACAAGCTTTTAGGTAGGAGTATTGCTTATCTCAAAGAGACCATGGATGAGGCTGTAAGGAGAAATAGGGCTATTATCTCTAGAGAGGGAAAGAGCATATGTGTGATGCAAGGACATCCCAAATTCTCAATAGCCAAGAAGGAAGAAGTCAAGCAACTAAAGGCTGACAAAAGAGCACAAGCAAAGCTTGAACAACAGCTAAAGTCAAGTCAAGTTGAAGAAGAGAAAGGAATTGAAGTCAGGGGTGAAGACAAGATTGCAAACCTAGATGAGGTTTTTGGGAGTATATTTGGTGAGAGTATGGAAGAAAGAGAGGAATGGCAGAAGGGAAACAGAAGAAAGGCCAAGGCACATAGAAGGAGTGAAGATAATACTGAAGTAACCAAATCTATATCTAAACCACTACCTTCCATACCTGAACCTCTTGTTGCTAATCCCACTATAAACATCCATGGTGAACCAATCATTCCAAAAGAGGAACCTATTGATTGGGACACCATCAAATTGCCTACCTTTCTAACCACTCTTCCACTACCAAAGAAACAGAAAAGAAAACCCAAATCTACACCTCCCATAACCTCTAAGAAATTCACTCAAAAACAAAAGCCTAAGCCTAAGCCATCCATTTCTAAAGATGATTATGTTCACATCTGTGACATAAAAGAAATTTCAGACATTGAACTCTATTTGGATGAGCTGGAGGATGTAAGAGGAATAGCTGCTTACAGACAGCTACCAGAGAGATTAGTGTTCAGATACAAAGGAGCTGGGGAAAGAACATGGCCTCTCCACAGGATTCTGAATGAAGGCTACTCTACCTTGATTAGAGTCTTTTCAGCTATACAAAAGGATTCTGGCTTTACCAGAACTGCCAAGACTGAAATTCTCAACAAGATTGCCAATATAAGGAAAACTTGGAGGGAGCCCAATGCTTTACCCAGGACTTTACTCATTCAAGGAAGGGGAATTACAATTCACAAATCACCTCATTGGTTGATGGAATTTAGAGATGATAAAGGAGTCAGAAGATTTTTCAGACTTGAAGACCAACTCAAGATTGCCAGCAATGAAACTCTCAAGGAAATGCAATCTAAGTTGGATATCAGTGTTGAAGATGAAGCTGAATTCTTCAGACAACTCCAACTCCAAATTGAGGAAAATGACAAAGGGCTGGGAAAGAAAACCAGGGAACAAAGAAGAAAAAGATGATTTGCTCAGGCTAAAGGAGTATCCTTGGAAATACTGTAAATCTTCAATTTCCTCCTAGTACATACATTTTTGCAGCATTTTTAAATTTCTACTTAGTTTCAATTTATATATCTGTTAAGTGTTTTGTTATCATCAAGTTAACCCTGAATTTATGCCTACAATTCTTATAGACATAAATAGGGGGAGATTGTTAGGAATATATGTGCATTAGTTTGATGATATGTTTAACAAAACACTTAAGTAGAAATTCAGTGTCTGTAGCCTCAACGGATAAGACCACTTTGGCTATCCGTTGATGGTGTAGCTTTACTTAGAAATAAGTCTAGTGTTGTAGCATATTTCAGTCTCTGTATTTAAGATGTAATTCTTAGAAGTTGAGAGAAACTATGAGTCATGTTGACTACTAGAAGATATGCAGATAGGAAGGCCAATTGTAAATATTTCATGCCTTGTAATTTTGTATAAATGAAGTGGTATCAACGGATGACTTAAAGACCTTCAACGGATGAGAAGCTAAGCTTCAACGGATGTCTCTAAAGCTTCAACGGATAACATCCTTCAACGGATGAGTGCATCAACGGATGAAAGTTTCAACGGATGTTCTGTTGATTAACCGTTGATAAGTGGTAGTTGTACCTACAAACAGAGGCACGTGGGTGAACAGAGATAACTGAAATGTGGCAGCCTAATTTCAGGAACATCAGAAAAAGCAGCCGTTCTACTCTAGTATAAAGAGACATTAAGTCAACAAAGTACTGGAGTGAACTGGAGAAGAAACAAGTGGAGATCTTACTTTATTATTTTATATATCCTTGTCTTCACTTGTAAACTTGGTAATATATAAACCAAGTAGTAGCTAGTAATTAGATAAGAATTTTTCCAGAGCTGTTTAGAAAAATCTTGAGAGAAAAATTATCTAGTTTGTACTAGGATGCAGCTGTGATCAAATTCTTAGATCACAGAATTTCTGAAATACCATCTCTGGTGGAACAACAAATCCACCCGAAAAGTTTTTAAAGGTTTATTGTGTTCTTTACATTTGTGTTTGAATATATATCTGTCTGTATCAGCTTAAAGCAATTCACACACTTGTTCATCTTGAACACACAGTCTTTATAAACTGCTCAAAACTTGAAAAAGTTTTGAGATTTACATTCAACCCCCCTTCTGTAAATCTCATTGTTAGTTCTCTAGAAATAACAAAAACAATATTAAATCAATCATTAATTTAAATTAATTATTAAACGAATCTCATAACTCTTTCAGTTTACCCGCTTTAACTCAATTTCTCTATGAATTTCATTAAGAAAAATCTTAAACCCATACATGAAAGTTTAAGTTCCCATATCAAGGAACAACTTCGAATCATTAGATTTTGGAATTAATATCAAGAAAATAATAAAACTTATGATCTAAAATTCTATTTTTCTAACAATCCCCCACAAATCCATACATAAATGCGTTCAGGTTTCTCATCATGACTTGTTTTTTAGAGTCGGTACCCTTCCAAGTTTGAATCCTCCTAAGTCCTCTACTTCGACGGCTACCGGATTCAGATGGAATGTTTCACCTTGAATCTTAATCCGTTTAGTGTAACCATGTTCCATAGACGACGACAAGTCAACGGATACATCTTGAGTTGTAAATCCACAACTCCACTGTGAATTTTAGGCTTCAACCCTTGTTGAAACCTTCTTGCTTTCTGGGTCTCCGTACTCAAATACTCAGGAACTAATCGAGCCAATTCCGTAAACTTAGACTCATATTCCGCCACACTTCTTTCACCTTGCTTCAATTCCAGAAACTCAACTTCCAACTGGTTCTGTAGACAATCTGGGAAATATTTTTCCAAGAATAACTCTGTGAACCTGGTCCAAGAAACAGGACCCTCTCTTTCCAAGGCACGAGTGGATTCCCACTAATAATTTGCTTCATCCTTAAGAAACTAACTCGCATAATCAGTCTTAAGATCATCACTTACTTGAATGAGGGTAAAAGCCTTTTTCATTTCCTTAAGCCAAATTCGGGCAACAACAGGGTCCACTTCGCCCTTAAACTCTGGGGGTTTGACAGACTGAAAGGATTTAAAACTAACAATTTGGTTTAGCTCTCTCTGCTGGTGTTGCTGCTGAAGCTGCAACTGCTATTGTTGGATTTGTTGGTGTTGTTGTTGTATGAATTGTTGTTGTTGCTGCTGTTGCAGAAATTGTTATTGCTGATTTTATTTTATTTTTTCGCGACGACGAATTTATTTGATAGCTCAGATATTGTTATTCATGATATTGAGAGGAGGGGAAGAGTCTATCAAATTGTGACTCTAAAACAAAGAAAAGAAAAAAGCGTGACGAGAATTCTAGGATCGACAAAAAAGAAGAGTGAGCCATCTGATTAGACTGTTGGCACAGCAAATCAAGCAATTCACCCATGGTTGTGCCCCCAACCGACTCTCTACTAGAGGAATTGGACGGGATATTCTTCTTGGGCGGCATTCTCCTGAAACATAAGAAATTGTTTTAATATGAAAATTTTTGCCCCCGGGTAGCAACATTTTTATGTTTCAGGAGAACGTGCTACAGTAAAATATTCCCATCCTCATATAATTGGAGTTCATCCATATGAATGGCTAAATTTAACAAAACCAGCAACAAATTCAACAATAACAGTAACAACAATAATAACAGTACAAAAGTTTTACAAAAACGGAACAACAACTTTTATATCAAAGAACTATAGTACAACAACAATATGAAATATCCAACTAAACAGCTACAGTTTAACAATGATAATAAAACTGAATACACAACAAAATTTGGATATCATAGCAGCCTCCGCCTAATACATAAACTATGCTACAGAACTCTAAGGACACACGTGTCCGAAATCTGATAACTACTAATCCAGAAGTCTACCATCTAGACACTGCCTCCCATAACTCCTAACTCAAATACCAACCAATCAACTAGACCCTGATTCTGAGCTGATCTAGTCTCTGAACTAATTAAAAGATCAATATGCCTAGCGTGCTCAATGGATGACTGAGTGAGGGCTCTAACCCGAGCCTGGATGTCTGGAAAAGGAACAGGTACTCCCTGGTAAGGGCCAACAGGTACACGGTCTAAGTGTGCGGCCAGGTCGGGACTCTGCTCTCGAATCAAGGCCTTATTAATGGTCTGATGCACATGATAAGGAATAGGAGATGAGGTACCCGAAGCATGAACAGGTGGCACCGGTGGTCTAGGTAATGCACTACTAGGTCCACATCCTGGAGGAAAGTCTCTAACAGCAGATACAGAGCGCCGAACCCATTGGGGTCGAACACTCGGTCCAGTGATGTTACTAGTTCCAGAGTGGGTGACAGGTGGAGGTGGAAGGGGAGTCTCCTCAGCTAGCATGTCAAGAGTCCTCTCAGAATCTGAGCTATCAGAATTAGATCTATTCTTTCGGGAGGGAGAACTAGATATCACTATAGGCCACTGTCAACAATATAAATATACGGGAAAGAGATAATAAGGTTAGGGCAGTTCCATCAAAACATCAATAGATGCCAGGGTCACGGCTTCGAAACCCTCGACTGACTCTTAGGTTTGCTCCTCTAAATGAGTTGCTGACTCACACTTTAGGACACAATTTCTACACCCTTATGACTCTACTCCTAACCTAAATCAGAGACTTAAACTTGTAGCTCTGATACCAACCTGTGACGGCCTCAACCCCGGGGTCAGGAGTTGACGTCACTAACAATAATAGCAATAATATAATAAAACCTGAATCAACATAAATACATAAACACGACCCCCTTATTCCCAAAACCTTTACAAGGTTTAAGTATGACTTAGGTTACAAAACTATATAACCAAACTTAGGTTACAAGGTTTAACCGTAAAAGATTTATTCTGGGGTACTTTCCTTGTAGAGCTTTACAACTTAAAATGTTAATCCAACTTTAAACTGACTTTAACTCTCGAGGCCCTCGACTGGAACCTACAGAATCGAAATACCTATGTTAGACGACCAGTTATGCTTAACATATCCTCGTTAAACACTTTAACTGAACGATATCAATTCCCGACTCATAATTATACGTATTATTATAATACATGTAACAATCAGGGTTCATGCAATATTTATTTACAAATATATACGTATATATGGTCGATTGGTATTTTCAATAATTACAGGTTACGTTCCCGTATTTTCGAAATCCATTTCTCGAAAATCGGGCATCCATTCCTCTATTTATCGGACTTCCCGTCGAAACATAATCGACGTCACAATCACAACAATCACAATTCCGCAACCCGAACCTCAATACGACTTTTAAAAATAATTAATTATTTTTTGTTTCGAAATAAATTTAGGACTCAGAATAATTCATCACGGTCCACCGTCGACTCGCCGAGGCTCATCGTCGACGACGGAAAAATTTATTGGTGCCCGATAATATTCGGGTTTCCAAATATATTTCACCGATTAAAATAATTTCCCGCAATGCAAAATCATTTATTTCATGAATATTATCAAATAAACCCCTGAAGAAAAATACTAAAATCAATAAAATATTTCCAATTCACAGTATGAAAATAGAACAGGGCTAGAGAAACAGAAACCAAGCAACACAACACCATCACGTACGAACGCTGTAGGATTTTATACATCACAGAAGCATGGTATAACATTTTCTTGATATAAAATCCATATAAACGCATACAAATCGTGAGTAAATCGAGGGATCGATTACTAACCTTTAATAGCGATCCAAGAACGATGAACGGAGATCCCTAGCAGCTACTCCTCAATTGTGAAGCACTCCACCGGTATCCACCAAGAGATCAAAATAATGGAGTGAGGAAGAGGTTGAGAGAATTAGTTGCCTCCCTTTCTTTTCTACTTTAGAATTAGGGTTTTTATTTTGGGTTGAGGCAAATAGGGTTTATAATAGTATATTTATAGGCAAAATTTCAGCTGAAAATTTTCGATAAAATATTATTATTATTAACCCTTTAATTGATTATTCTTATTAACCAATTAACTAATAATTAAAACACCTTTTAATCATTAATCCTTTTTCTAAACACTTTAGAAAAATAATTCTCTCACTTGATTTAATTTCCAAAAATTAAATTCTTAATTAATAATATTAAGAACTTTTCTTAATTAATTTATAATTAATTAAATTTTATTTAATCAATTATTAAATTTACTAATTAATTATTTATTTCACAAATAAATAATTACCAGCCATTATTAATTAATTCCTCCACCATTAAATCATTCTCTTTTATGGTGTGACCCTGTAGGTTCAATATTAAGCCGGTAGTAGAAATAAATAATAATAAAACTATTTTATCATTATTTATATAAATTTTCTAATTCATTAAATATGATTAATTAATAAATTAATCATATTTATTCTACATCGTGAGGGATACTTCTCGGCATATCGCGACTATCCGCATAATACGAATTCACTGCTTAGAATACCAAGAACATATTCAGTGAATAGTTACCGTACAATTAATTCCTTCTACCCTGCAATGTCATGATTAAATACAAGGCATGGAACTCGTATCAAGCCTATCTTATTTAATCATATGCTTTCCCATTCACTATGCTTAGTTCTAATTAATGTGAATTAGAAACTCCTTTCTAATTTCATTCACTCTGGCCAGAGATTCCTAAACTAGCATAAGTGGATCAGCATTGAACATTCACTTCCTTCACTGGAAGGGGTAGATCCTTTATTGATCATACACTATCTTCCTGTACAAATTCCTACACCCAGTAGAGCCCTTATTATTGTCTCTGGAGACTAAGAACTAAACCAAAGTATAGTTCAGTGTACACAAGATGACTATGATGACCTCAAGTCTAAGGATACTTGTACAACTATCACTATGTGAACATCTGCTGACACGTGAGTGAACTCCATCAGTTGTTCAGCTGTGTGAGTCATGTTCAGTGAATTTATTCTATAATAAGCACCTACATACTAGCTATAGTGTCACCACACAAATGTCTATGAGAACAGACATCCTTCATAATGAAGCAAGCATAGTATGTACCGATCTTTGCGGATTACTAATTACCAGTTAGTAATCCTACGACCAGGAACTATTTAAGTTCAGAGTTATCATCTTTTAGGTCTCATTATTATTATGATCTCATCATAATCCATAAAAAGCTTTACTCTAAACAATGGTATATCTTATTTAAACACTTAAATAGATAAAACCCGCAATAAAACCAAAATAATTATTAATATCAATGAAATCAAAACAGATTACATAAAAGTTATTCCTAAATCATCATACATGATTGGATTTAGGACACATCTCTTTCAAACGCGCCACCACACACTACACCAACACACACACGATTCACACACACGCAACACACACACATCACATATATACACACGATACACACATATAAAGCACACACAATTGAGCACACACACAGTAGCACATATGTATACATATATACATATAATCGAACAGAATTAGGCCGGAGTAATCACCGAAAAAACAACCGGAATAAAAGCACAGCGGCGACCGGAATCAGGGGAAACAAGGGAGAAAAAACGGGAGTCACGGAGAGGGAAGAGAAAGGGAGAGAATAATCGAAAGGGAGAAAAGAGAGAGGGCAAAGAGAACAACGAGAGAGACAAGAGATTGATAAGAAAGTGAGAAAGAGATGGAGATATAGAGATGAGAGTAGAGAGAGAAAGAGAGAGAGAGACAAAATCTGTTGGAGACACGTATCTAAATTTACATATACATGTCAATTCTTTATAAAACGGAATAACACGCATACAACCAATTAATCGGGCTTTTTCGGTTCGTTTACTCTTGATTTAACGAATCAACTGCACGAGAGAAAATACCGAAAAATTCCCGAAACACTTTTAAAATTCTCGACATATTCAAATACTAATAAAATAAAGTTTTCGAAATTTTTAAAACATTTTTAAACCGAAACTTATACCCGTATTTAACGATTTAACGAACAAACGCGTGGGTGAAATTAATCTGAAAAATTTCCAAAATAATTTTAAAATTCTCGGAATAATCCAAACTTAATAAAATATGAGTTTCGTAATTTTTGAAGTATTCTGGGATTAAATACTGAATTTACACATAAATGCAATCAGAAAATCATTTAGGTATAAATAATCAATGAAATATTATTTTCTAAATTTTATAAATTCCCAAAAATAATTATTGGAATTATAAAGTCATAAAAATAATTTTAGAGATAATTCAAATATTTATGAAAATAAATCTACAATAAAATCACTTTTAAAAATGAAAACAAAACAATACGACTCAATAATTAATTATATAATTAATGCTCGTACACCAAGAAGTCACACACAATTAATCATAAGGCAACACACAGCTGACAAAATCAATATACATATTTTATTTATTTAATTACTCAATAATTACACTTTTAATAATACAAAAATACGAGTCGTTATACACCTTAGCAAGGCACCCCCACACACAAAGATACTTAAGACTAGTCATCCTGCCTTTCCATAACTCCACGGGTTTCTTATCCATGTGTTGCAGAGGGACTCTATTCAAAATATGGCACGCCGTATTTAGAGTCTCTCCCCACATGTATTTAGGCAACCCAGAGTTAATAAGCATACTATTAATCATATCTTTAAATGTTATGTTCTTTCACTCAGCAACCCCATTAGACTCAGGTGTGTACGGTGGAGTAACTTCATGAACTATACTATTGTTTGCACAAAATTCATTAAAAGCGTTGCTCGTATACTCATAACCTCTGTCAGATCTCAATCGTTTAAGTACATTACTAGTTTGTTTTTCTACTTTAGTTTTATATATAATGAATTTACTAAGTGCTTCATCCGTATGTCTAAGTAAATAAACATAACAATATCTGCTACTATCATCTATAAAAGTAATGAAGTATCTAAACTGGTCCTTGGTCAACACACCGCCAAATTCACAAATATCAGTTTGTATTAAATCTAACAAGTCTGAATCTCTAGCAATATGATGAAAAGGTTTCCTTATTTGTTTAGCAGACACACATAGTTGACATTTAGAATTCTTTTGTATGGTATGTTTTGGAATCAACTCTAAGTTCATCATATTCTTAAGAGCACCAAAGTTTAAGTGACCTAGTCTAGCATGCCATAAATTTGAGGATTCAACACAGTTAACAGAAGGAATAATATCATTATTCAAAGTCCCCAAAACGGGTTCAACATTAATAACAAATAAATCATTTGACAAGTAACCCTTGCCAAAAAATGTATAATTATAAATAATAACTATTTTATTACACTTGAAAGGGATTTCAAAATTATTAGAAACTAAACAGCTTCCACTTATAATATTTCTACGCATGTCGAGAACATGATGCACTCTAGTCAGAGATAGAATACATCCTGAAGGGAACTTCAGGTCCACATTTCCTACTCGATGTACTTGAGCAGCATTAGCATTCTCCATCTTCACTGTTAGGCTATGACTCTGTTGATAAGATACAAATAAACTAATATCATCACAAATATGCACATTAGCTCCATTATCTATCAACCATTCATTTGACAAATAGGTAGAAAATAGTACAGGGTTGTAGGAAACATGCCGGTCACCGTTGGTTTAAGAAGTCGTAACCTCATCAACAGCCATGTTCACTACAGGCCCACTTGCAGTTTCAAGCACAACATTCGCTTGCGCTACCACCTCGGTTTTCTTTGCTTTCTTTGTGGGACAGTCCTTCCTCCAATGCCCAACCTGCCCACAAGACCAACACGGTTTGTTTGCCTTTGGATTCTTGGCCTTATCCTTGTCACTCTTATGTTTATTACCACTAACTTTCTTAGCAAAAGCCTTCCTTTTATGTCTTACAGTTGCTACATTTACCTTCGAGCTACCATGTTCAGTTAGCATCACATGTCCCTATTTGGACTTGTGTTGTTCTTGAACCAAGATGTCCAGCATAAGGTTGGTCCAGGTGATCTCTCATTTCTGTCTTTTCAGGGAGAGAGAACTCCTCCCAAGACTTTGGAAGCTTTTCAATCACACTCATAACCTTGAACTTTTCGGAGAGGTCCATTCGAGACTCCTTCAAAGCATGCACTATCGTCTCGAACTCATGCACTTGCTCAGTCATGGAATTATTGTCCACCAGCTTGAATTCAAGGAACCTAGAAACATAATACTTTTCCAGACCTTGTGAGTCAATATTGTGTGTCTGGTCCAACTTCTCCTATAAGAGTTTTGCGGAGTAGGCATCAGAATAATAAACATCAAACAAGGTGTTCGTTAGAGCAGCCAAAATGGCCGCCCTAGTCACCCCATCCTTCTCAGCCCACTTCGCAAAGGTCTTAACTGTGTCAGCTTTTTCTTGATCCACAACCAGTTTCTCATACTCCACAACCGACCATAAACCCTTTACAGCCAACCACAATTTCATCCTTTTCTGCCAACGAGAAAAGCCGATGCCATCATTGAACTTCTCTGGCAAACCAGTTAGTTCAACGGCTTGTGGAAAACTGTAAGTGGTCCAATCAATGACCCCAACAATTGCACCAAAACTACCACCACTAACATGAACCTCAGTTTTGCTAACCATTATGCTAAATTATATATAACTATATCTCTTTATGAATGTTGGAAATATTAACTATTACAGAAACATAGAAGCAGTTATACAACATATTTAACAAGCTAAGGCCAAGTAAATAATTAGCGAAACAAAATATGAAGGTAAATAACATGCATATCAACAACTGTAATAACAGAGAAAGTTCAAAAATTGTACCCGTAACCATAGCTTTAGTAGAGTTATTAAGAAACAGAAAAGCTGAAGCCATCAATGGGAACAAACAAAATAGATTAACAGTTGAGTCGCCAGGCGTTGCTCGAAGTCCTGACTGCTCTTGAAAAGATAATTGCCCCTACGTGCTTTGTTGGGATACTTGGAACAACTCCTCCAGGATAAAACAGCTCCGAACTTTGAGTTCACGGCACCTCCAAAGCTCAACTACGACTGATACCTCACTCGCCGGAAAAATCACTAACCGTGTTTGTGAGAGCAGAGAAAGTAGAGAGGAAGAAGAGAGAAAACAGAGAGTTTTTGAGATGTGTTTTCTCTATATATATACCTTATGTTTTCTTTCGGTATTTATAGTACCAGAAATGAAAGTGTAACCGACAGACTTAAATATTGTATTAACTCAGCCATTATAGAATATAATATTTAATTCTCAGCCGTTACAGAATATATGTATATTAAATTCTCAGTCGTTACAGAATATATATATATATATACATATTTAATTCTCATCCGTTACAAAATATATATATTAAATTCTCAGCTGTTATATATAATATATATATATATTCAAATAAGTTTAATTAAATCAAAGTTGACCAGCTCAGCCCATACAAGCTCAGGGAGTCTAGCCCACATATAACAAACTTATTCTTTCCCAGTTAAAACAATATTAAATCAATAATTGATTTAAATTAATTATTAAATGAATCTCATAACTCAATTTCTGTATGGATTTCGTTAAGAAAAATCTTAAACCATTACATGAAAGTTTAAGTTCCCATATCAAGGAACGATTTCCTATCATTAGATTTTGAAATTAATATCACAATAAAACTTATGATATAAAATTCCATTTTTTTAACAGGTGTATAAAAGTAGATAAAAAATTCATCTCAGATTGCAGCTACAAGATCCAAAGCCAAATTCAGAAGCAAACGATTTTGTTCTCCCAATGACTCTTAAAGCAAACTTTAAAATCACATTACAAGCCTTGCCAAAGAAACTACAAGCTATAAAACCAAAAGCTATCAAATTTAACCGGAAATTGTATGGCCTCCATCAACACAAATAATCTGACCGGTAATGTATGAAGCTGCAGGTAAGCAGAGAAATGCTGAAATTTCAGTTTGTTCTCCGGCCCGGCGAAACGGAGTCCGAGAAAGTATAGCTTTATAATTCTCCCAAAATTCTAGACTCTCATCCTACAATATTCATGGAGAAAGGAAATGCCCGTAAAGATTGTTATTAACAAACAACAAATATTTTTCGATGTTCCTAAATCAGTTGCCGCTTTAGTTTTTACTCATTTGCGTGTCTAAAATCGAAACGACAATTATTAAAGAACGGAGGGATCATGTGATAAATGGGCGGTAAAGTAGTACTCAAGTGGATTAATCCTTATTTCAAGACTTTTGAACATTTTAGTTCTAATAATCCATGGCGCAACACAATTAACACGAATACTATTCTTCGCCCACTCGCATGCCAAATTTTTTGTCAGTTGATTGATTGCTCCTGCATTTTCTCATACACATTAGTTTTCGACTAGGAAGCACGGATACGGGTGCGGAAGACACGAGAAAAATAATACCTTCTGACGATGAATAGAGAGAAACCAGAGGCAAAGCTAAAACGCCAGCAACTGAGGAGATGAACACAATATTTCCGGTACCTGATGACTTTAGCAACGGCTGCGAAAGTTGACACAAATGATAAGGCGCTTCGAAATTAATACTCATTATGTTGGAAATATCTTCTGCTGTGAAATCTTGAGTCTCCTTAACCAAAAGTATTGCAGCATTATTAACCTAAACAAGATAATAACTCGTCACATAAACCGGTGAAAAATAATCCAAAATATAAGAAATATAGTAATTGTTAAGTAACTGGCCTGGCCTGTCTAAAATCTTAACGTGTTAAAGAAAGTGCTCAACTGGATCTTATGCTATGTAGCGGTAATACAACTTAACAAAACAGTTGCTTTTAACAGTTGCTTATTAAAAGTCAAGGGCTTTATTCTTTAATTTACCAAAATATTGAGCTTTCCATTGAAAGCAGAGGCCACAGAGTTCATTAGTTCTTCACGTTCAGATCGCGATTTTAAGTCACAAACCGATCCTGCAACTTAAAAACCTTTGAGTTTCCATTCCTCTAAGCATTTATCAATGTCTTTCTGGCTGCGAGAACATGTGTAGATTGATTTTTGGGGAACACGTGTTCCCCTCAAATTATAGAGTTCATGTTAATCATGCTCTTGAAGTTCATGATAAAAAACCAGAAAAATAAAAGAAAACACAGTGATCATCAAGTACAAAAAAACAAAGAACACATTATAATTTGTGGATTAATGTACCCTATGCCACGAGTTCCACCGGTGACGAGGGCGGTTGCTCCGTCTAGAGACCATCGTGTATCTCCACCCCTACCTGCAACTGTCTTGGCCATTGCTATCTTGAAGCTTGAACAGAAACGAAATTTTATCCAATTATTGAATGCTTCTAATAATGTAGTGCATGCTTCTATCATTAAAATTGCTTTTTATGTATACAACACGTTTCTTGCTCTAAATCTTGATCGTACAATTTTGACAAGTTCCTTTACAATAATTATGATGGACCCTGTTGGGCTAAGTAAGCCTAACTCCACGTTAGTATGATATTGTCTGGTTTGGACCGAACTCGCATGGGTTTCCCAAAACGCCTTATACTAATGGAGTTATCTAGCTACTTATATCCTAACAAACTGCCCTTCGTTTGAGACAACTCCTAACAGACCCCCTGTATGCACAAAAATTCTCACCAATAAAAATTAGGCAATTCAGTGTCATAGAAGGTTCAGTTAGAGAGTTGATGTTGACGAGGGAGTTGCCGGCTATTCCCTTATCCACCTTATGTAAGATAGAGAAATTGAGTGAGAAAGAAACAAACGTTTAGTAAAGAAAAGCTGCAGAGAAGGGTTTGGATAACATTACAGATTTTATCTATCCCTGGTAAATATGAAAGACAACTAGACAAATTGTTAACATTCGAATTTACAGTTTATCTTTAACAATTTATCACAATAATTACTGATCAATAACCAGAAATTGTGTGGCCTCCATCAACACTTGAAGCTGCAGGTAAGCAAAGAAATGCTACTAATGCTGAAACTTCATTTTGCTCTGCAGCCCGCCTAATTGCAGACGTGAAACTTCATTTTTCACGTGTGTTTCACGTGTGTTTCTCTGCAGCCCGCCTAAATGCTACTTATGTATTCAGCGTTTCTTGGTTTGAAACTCGAGCATACTAATTTTATCTTGAACTGCAGCATATCTGCATGCTAAGTCAATTTTAGGCACTACGAAATCTATTTATTTTTGGTATTAAACTTAACATTCTATGTCTTTTAGCAGTTCCACCTGCAGCAAGTTGGCTCTAAACTGATCAAAACTATGTATTTAATTATCGTTAATTTAATTGAGTTACGTGCCTTATGCTTGTAGGTTTGTTATCTAATTTCGATTTAAAGAAACATTAAAGAAACAGGCACTTCATGGTATGTTATTGAAGACTCGAAGAATTCTGGTTTAAACAGCATACAGATCCTCCAAATATGATGCACTTGAAGATAATACAATGTGAGAAACAAAAACCTAAATGAAACAACAATGGCTAAACCAAGACATCTAAAACCTCGAGTTGTTAGATCAAAGCTCTAACTGGATCATACATTACTCAACAATCTTTATCTATCAATAACCCGAAACTGTATGGCCTCCATCAACACAGATTATCTGGCCAGTAATATATGAAGCTGCAGGTAAGCAAAGAAAGATCACTAATGCTGAAACTTCACTTAGGCGGTAATATACAAAGAAAGTAGGTAAAATGATGAGAAAATCTTCTGACACAAATGATAAGGCGCTTCAAAATTCTGCTGTGAAACCTATAATCTGCAGGTCTGCTTACCTATAGCTCCTGCATCATTATTAACCTTAACAAAACAATCAAGTTCTCAAATAAGCTTGCTATTTATAATCTGCTACTTATATGAAACAAAAACCTATATGGAACAACAATGGCTATACCAAGACACATGACGAAAATATGGAGTCTGGAGACAGAGGTAGCATTACCAATATCGGAATGACAATATACAAGAAAATGCAAAGTCGTACAATTTTGTCTGTAGATACTTATGAAGCTGTTACAGAGAAGTAAACATAATTATTTATCAATAACCGGAAACTGTATGGCCTCCATCGACACAGATTATCTGGCCAGTGATATAGGAAGCTGCAGGTAAGCAAAGAAATATAACTAGAGCTGAAACTTCACTTTGCTCTCCAGGGCGGCGAATTGGAGTCCGAGAAACCATGCCATTAATCTTCTCCATGTATCCTGGAGCCTGCCCCTGAAATAATTAAATTTTGTAAATTACACATTATATATTCTAAAACTGACAAAGTTGAGGGAGTTGCTATTGCTAACATAGCCAAAAAAAAGTAAAACACGTCTAGTATTGAGTAATCAGCTAATCTAAAACCTTAACGTGTTAGAGGAAGGCTTCATATGGATCTTATATTATATTCAACACCAAGAACTAAGTAATGAGATAAAGATTGTATTCCTTACTTCAATATCATCAAGGATTGTGGTTTTGATTACCCAGGGTGCAACACAATTAACACGAATATTGTCCTTTGCCCATTCGCATGCCAAGCATTTGGTCAGTTGGTTGATTGCTCCTGTGTTTTCCATGTTCAATCAAACTTGTGTAAATACATGCGTGCACAACGAGAACTTGAAGATACATAATTGAACACACCTTTTGACGATGAATAGATAGAAAGCATTGGCAAAGCTACCACTCCAGCGACCGAGGAAATGAACACAATGTTTCCGGTGCCTGATGCCTTTAGTAACGGTTGTGAAAGTTGACACAGATGATAAGATGCTTCAAAATTTATACTCATTATGTTGGAAATATCTTCGGCTGTGAACTCTTTAGTCTCCTTAACCACAACTATTGCAGCATTATTAACCTAAACATGATAATAATTTGTCACATAAATTGGTGAAAACTGAAAACTAATCCAAAATCTAGGAAATAGCAAGTAAGTATGTCCCCAACAGGATCTTATACTATTTAACGGTAAGAAAACTAAACAAAATAGTTGCTTTGATTGATTAAAAGTCAAGGGCTTTCATTTACCAAAATATTGAGTTTTCCGTTGAAAGCAGAAGCCACAGAGTTCATTAGTTTCTCACGTTCAGATCGCGATTTTAAGTCACAAACTGATCCTCTAACTTGAAAACCTTTGATTTTCCATTCCTCTAAACATTTATCAATGTCTTTCTGGCTGCGAGAACATGTATAGATTGATGCTCCGAACCCTGCTAGCTCCTCTACTATTGCATGCCTATTCATTCAAATTATACAGTTCATGTTAGCCCTACTCTCCAAGTTCACCAGACTACAGAAAATTAAAAAAATAAAAATAATAAAAATAGTTCGGAGTATCTGACCCTATGCCACGAGTCCCACCGGTGACGAGGGCAGTTGCTCCGTCGAGAGACCACCGTTTATCGCCACCGCTACCTGCAACTATGTTGGCCATTGCTGTTTTGCTTGAACATGAATGAAATTGGATGCAACAATGGCATGCCTTTTATAATGTTGCAGATGATTCATGATTGTGACGCCAGTAAAAATGATGTTGTAAAATGTGTTACGGTTAATGGCTTGTTCTAGGTTAAAAAAATTATTTTTAAAAAAATTTGTGAAACTATATTTTATACAACCTTAAAATACATAGTATGAAAAAAATTGAAAAAATGGTTGAGATGAGTCCGCCCAAGAGAGTACCATTTATTAATTATAAACTAGCTTTACTGAATATCTTATAAATATATTACATGAACTTTTAATATTGAATTAAATTAGTTTATTTTTTTGGGAAAATTATAAAATGGCATCTCTTATAACTCTATTTAGTTGCTAAAACTTATTCTATTAATATTAATTTTTTTATTTTAGTTGTCTTATTTTTTTTTGCTTGAAATTTATATCTTTCTAATTTTAAAATTATTAAATTTATACATATTCACCTAATAAATTTATCATACCATATACAATTAAATTTTTATTTTTTACTTTACGCCAATTGTATAGGATATAATATAATATTAAGATAATGATAGAAAATATGAGAATTTATAAATTATCATAAATAAGTTGATAATATTATTTTCATTAATATTAATTTGAATTTATCTACTTTACTTGCTTTACTCATGAAATTTATTTATTTTTGTAATTTTTAATTTATTAAAATTTTATATTGTTGACTCTATTATTTTCAGATGGTGAGTATTGTAAATTTTAATTTAGTTTGTCTACTTTTTATATCAAAAACTTTTTAATAAAAAGATTTTGGGTGAATTTTGGTGTGACTTCCAATTAAACGTGAATTCTTTTTTTATAGAGTATGTCTATTATCGTTATTAACCTCTTTTTAATTTTTTTTACAACTTAATGTTGATTGTATTTTTTGTATTTTTTTCTACGTGATTTGCAGGCTATTGCCTGAACCATGGGGTTTAGCCAGTGCGCCCCGAAAGTTAACGGCTGCTGGTTCACTATGATAAAAAAAAGTATTAGGAATTTTTTGCAAATATAGCACATATATCGTTTTCTGGTGTTTGTTTGTTTGTTTCTTTTTTCACTTGATAAGTATTACTTCCTCTGTCCCAACCATTTATTTACAATTTCCTTTTGCAATATCTCATCCAATTCTTTACATTTCAAAACTTACCACAAATAGTCAATGGGTCCCACCACTTTCTGACTTTTCACTATCTCCCTTTTATACATTAAAAATCAATGTGTCTCACCACTTCACCCACTTTTCTTTCTCTTTTACACTACTTTATACATATTTCTTAACCTCCGTGTCCAAACCAAACGTAAAGAAATCAAACGTAAAGAATTGGTTGGGATGGAGGGAGTAGGAATTAACAATCTTGACATCATACCATCTTAACCTACCACCTAAACTCCCTTCCATATATCGTTTTTTTTTGTTTTTTGGTGTTTGTTTGTTTCTTTTTTCACTTGATAAGTATTAGGAATTTACAATCTTGACCTTGACCACCGTACCATCTTAATGTGACACCTAAACTCCATTACACTAATTATATATAGGATATAATATAATAAATTTTTATTTTTGTACTTTACACTAATTATGTATATGATATAATACAATATTTTGATAATGATAGAAAATATGAGAATTTATAAATTATCATAAATAAATTGATAATATTAGTTTCATTAGTATTAATTTTGATTTATTTACTTTACTTGCTTTAATCATGAAATTTATGTTTTTTGTAAATTTTAATTTGTTAAAATTTTATATTGTTGACTCTATAATTTTCAGATGGTGAGTATTGTAAATTTTAATTTAGTTTGCCTACTTTTGATATTAAAAACTTTTTAATAAAACGATTTTGGGTGAATTTTGGTATAACTTCCAATTAAACTGAATTCTTTTTTTATAGAGTATGTCTATTATCATTATTAACTTCTTTTTAATTTTAATTTGGTGTGACTTCCAATTAAACGTGAATTTTTTTTTTAAAGTATATCTACTAGCGTTATTAACTTCTTTTTAATTTTTTTTAAAACTTAATGTTTATTGTAATTTTTGTATTTCTTTATTTTATTTTATTTTTGAACCTTGACGACGGTACTATCTTAATGTACCACCTAAACTCCTAGTATATAATATAATAATAATGTACCTGGCATGGAGAATAAAAATATTTTAAAAGGTTGCGTATTTGTTTGATGCACCCAATATTTGTCCTAATATGTGTTTAGTCAAACATATTTACTTAAAAAAACACGTGTAACATTTTGAAAATAAGAAATCATGATTACGTGTTCAAGACTTTGACTAAATTAGAAAATGACATGAAGTGCATGATTTCAAATGCAATATATATCCAATTAGTTACGTAATGATTCAAACAAGATATCGCCCATTTTTACTAAGCTTCCGAAATTTTTGAGGTGTCAGAAATTTAGTTTTGGTATTTTTGATTTGCAATGGTGAAAAATTATTAGCTAAAATTTTGAATGACATATAAAAATAAATTTAAAGATAATAAGTAAATAAAAATTTCACTCCAATATAATTTTAGCGAATCAATTTATATTAATTATATTTATTGAACTTTCACACGCCTGTAGTAAAATTTTATATAATTTATTATCATATAAAAATAATTTATTCTATATATAACAACTTGAAGTACCAGTAACATATTTTTTTTAAATATAACCAACTATTATAGTCAACTTCATTAAAGAACTTCATCTCACAACTATTAATACATGGAATTTATATTTAAAAAAAAAAGTTGTTAAAAACACAAATGTTCCCAAAAAATATATATTTACAGAAAATAGAAAAAAAATATACCCCAACTGATGAACAGATCTAATACAAAGAGAAGTTTAAATTCAAAACAAAACGATGCAAAATTATTTCTCTTCTTTATTTGTCAGAATGCAAAATTACTTTTTAGATGAATAGAAAATGAAGTTTAAATAAGGTTGTAAACGAACCGAGCTGATCGTTAGGCTCGACTAGACTCGTTAAATAATCGAGCTCGAGCTCGAACAAGAAAATATGTTCGTTTAGCTTATCGAGTCGATCCAAGTTTTACAAGTGGTCGACTCGAACTCGACTCGAGATTGACTTGAGATCGACTCAACTCGTTAAACTCGACTCGAACTCAACTCGATAAGCAATATTCTTAAAAAAAATCTAAATATATACATGAGAATACTCTATTGTCTTCCTAATTTGACTGAATTTAAATTTTATTTTATTTGAATTGGGCCTTGTTTGGACTCTAATTGTGCAAAAAGATCAAAAAAAATTAAAAAATTAATGACCAACTCGAACTCAACTCAAAAAGTTCGTGCACAACTCGAACTCGACTCGGTTGTTAACGAACTCGAGTTCGAACATGAAAATCTGATCGTTAAACTATTCGAACTCGACTCGACTTGTTAAGAAAAAATTCAAACTCGAACTCGAAAAAATTCGACTCGACTCGGTTCGTTTACTGCCCTAAGTTTAAAAATAACCAACCGAGAAAAACGAGGATGTGTTGTTTTATAAATCACAAATTGAACTTTGTTTGATTAGAATTAGATTGATAATGCATACAAATATGTTTTGACGAATCCCACAAATTTACAAATCACACAGGCACGATATATAATGATTACGTTCAAAGATTTTGATTTTTGAAAGATCCCGTTTTGTCTTCAATATTCTACGTACATTGTTTGAGGTTTGACCTGATTTTAATAACCAAGCAGTGATTTCCAAGATCTGCTGGTCACAAGTTTACTCAACAAGAATCGAGAATTGAGCCGAGTCGAGTTCAAACATTATTTAGTTATTTATTAATAAATTATTTATTTATTTATTTACTTGACCAATCTTAAATTTAATGCATAATTTTGCATATTATATTGAGATGAAATACTAGTTTTTATCTTATACACTCACAATTTACTGTTGTTTATTAGTCTATATTAATTTATTTTTCCAGGTTGAGTTTTAAAACATTCAATTTTATTTTATATTATTGACATATTTATAATTTTACAAATCGAACATTATTTTTTAAATTGTCCATGTCAAATTTTATTATGTTTTGATATTTTATTTAAATTTGATTTTTGTAAAATTACAAGTTATTTAAAGACGTTTATGTTATTTTGAAGAATTGAAGACGAATAGATCGTGATAACAGTATTTGATGGTTTTCTTTTGGAAAAACTAAGAGTTTAACTTGAAAATATAAACAAAATTATTAAATTATTAATAAATGACAAGAAAAATGTATCAATAAAATATTAAGTGATTAATAATAAATTATTATTTATAACATATATAAACTTTATCCGAGTCGAGTCGAGTCGAGTTAGCCGAGAACGAACCGAGTCTGAGCCGCTTCCGAGCTAAACGAGTCGAACAAAAAAAAATTCGGCTCATTTACTCATCCGAGCACCGATTCATGTTCTTGATCGGCTCGTGTAAAAAGGTAAACCAGACATAATTTATTAAAACGCGCCATTTTGAAATTTTTGTTCACGAATGACTCTATTTATTTACTGTCCAAAATAAATATATTTTGCATTCTACGACATTTTTAATTGATTTTATTAGCTTCTAATTAAGCTTTACAACAAGAAACAGGGGAACATCTTTTCTTGTAGTGCTAAAATTACACGAGTTCCAACTAATTTTAAGATACAATTGTTAGATTTTTGGTGCATTTTGATTGATCCTCTAATCATAAATATTGATAGAATCCCTGCATTTACAACAATTCCATCAATAAAAATGCACCAAACTCAAAAAATTTAGTGTTTATTGTGTACCCTTGGGCACACATTAGAAAGACCGTTTTAAAATTACAAAAAAATAATATATAAGAGAGTGATTCATGAATAATAATAATAATAATAATACCGAGGCATCCTAAATATAATTTTTTTCATACATAAATTAACAATCTCTTCTATATATAATAGCCCAACAAGGGTATAATTTTATGAGATTAAAAGTTTCATTGAAAAGACTAAATTACCCCTATTTTTAATATTTATATAAAAGATGTGATTCGTGGGAATTTCATTCAACTATATAACCTCTTACCACTACACCATATTCTCACATGTGCTTTTTATCATACACATAATATGTAAGTGTGTTAAATGAATATTTTATTTAATTTTAAAGATACTTACTTGAATTAAGTAAAAAGAAATATAGTTAGTTAAATATTTGTACTGTTAATTTTAAGGAATTGAATTTCAGATATAAAATTAGACATAGTACATAAATGGATTATTATCTTATTTATTAATCATTTTTTAGTTTGAAAATATATCTCATATATTTTTAACATATTTTTTATTATAAAAAGTAATTAAAATGTATATATATAATTTTTTTTTAAATATTGAAAATAAAATCGCTTATATATAAATAATTTATATTGGTATTACATATTTAGATAAGTTTGAATTATAATAGGTCAATGCATTTTAGAACTTGGCCCATTGTTCAAAAAATACTCGAAATTTGACTATATGGCCCGGCCGAAAAACATCGTCACATTCTACGTTTAGTAAATTAAAATTACAAGCTCGGCGAGAATATCTTACCAATAATGTGAAATTTTTTAATATTTTGTGTTAATATAAATTAATGTGTTTGAGGTCTTTATAGGATCAAGTCAATTGATTATTTATATTAAAATTACTAACTTCACTGTTAACGTATTATTAATTTTGGGATTTGTCCCGATTTTAAGAATATTTGAAATTTGAAATGAGATCTAAAGAGATTTGTTAAAACTACAATGATATACTAAATCGATTTATTTTTCATTTTTCACTTTAAAAATCTAGCTTTTATAAATGAATTCTTTTAGATCGGCAATATTCATTTATCAAGATAATATTGTACAAATATTTTGAATTATTTTAATATTTTGAATTATTCAAATAAAAGTTATATCTATACGATATTGTAGCATTTGAATCAATGCATTTTATATTATTTAAGGAAAAAACTATATTGTTCAGTAATTTGAAAGAATTAACCAGTTCAACTGATATTTATAAAACTTTATTGAACTGAAATTTTTTAATTTTAGGAGAATAGTATAAAATGTTATCAAATTATTATATGAAGAAATATTAGAGTCGTAATGAAAGAAACTTAAAAACAGTTTAAATAACGATATAATTACAATTTTTCTTTTGAATGTTTGAAAAAAATCATGAATATCAATAATAAGTCTTAAAAATATATAATTCATTTTTATGTTACAACCATGATTGATACCGGTTGCGTAAAAAATAAATATGAATTGTTTGTCAGTGATAATGTGAATATTATATATAAATAATAGCAATTTATTTATTACATAATTTTAATTTTTGAATAATTATAAATGCATGTTAGTTAAGTAATCAATTATTTCACTACATGTTAATAATGATTATACATGTTAACTTTTAGCTTTTTATTTATAAACATACTAACGACATTCTACATATTAAGTTTAATCGTTTCGTTTTAAACGTACACTTACTACCCTGTTTATATTCATTCATTATATATAAAATAACGAGTAAGAAAAATATAATATAATAATAGTTGATGGGATATTAACTCCTAAAAGTGAGGAAACTTTCGAAACTTTTAACGTTATAGAGAGGGACATGAAGCTTGTTGGAGAAAAAGTTTATCTCCGTTTCTTCAAAATTTGACTCAAGAGGATATTGTTGGAATTGCTCCAAAAACATTATAATTGTGTGGTGTATAAAAAAATTCTAGAAAATGCACGGATTATTATGCTAGTTATTATAATCAATATTTGAAAAATGCTAAACCCAGGTAGTTTTAAGTTCATGAACGATGAATTGCCATTTGTGTTGGATGCATCTCTCCTAGAAATATGGACTACTAATATCTCATAAATAAAAGAGAAATGCAAGATATTTCAATTTTTTCTCAATTTTTTTCCAAATAATTATGTGTCAATATATAGATATAGCCTGACAATTAGGATAATCGGATCGGTTTAGATCCGTTCCACTTTTGAATTATGATATTATTGGAGAACATTCAAATTGGATCGGATGTGATTCGGTTCAGGTTTAATTCTGATTAAAAGAGGATGAATTCGGATACAAAATTCAGTTCAGATGAAATTCGATTCAGATATTTTCGAATTGGAACTTATTCATTTTATTTCAATTTGTGAAACTTAAAAAATATCTCTTTATTAATTGTAGTACTTTAATTTTATATAAGGTACTTTTACAAAAAAATATGATAAAATTATTATATTATCATTAACATAAAATACTTTTAAGTATGAATTTTGCTTGTTTCAGGTCCTCTTCAGTCAGAAATATATTATTCAGTTTTGATCGGTTTCAATTTATAATTGGATCTAGTATTTCGGATCTTCGATTCGGGTAATTTTCGAATCAATTTAATTTTTGAATAATTACCGGATTATATAATTCGAATTCCGGACCAGATCTCGTTTTTATAAATTTCGGTTCGATTATTTAAATGCTGAGACATATTTTGCTAGATATGAATCCGCACACACAATCAAAACTTGTCATGTGTATCGTTACATATTAAAAAAATTTGAAAAAATATAATTATTTAAGAACATTTTGGAATCTTTTTTCATACTTACCATGTCATGAGTATTTTATTAGATCGTTCATTCCCGAACGGAATGGTCCAAAACATCAATAGTAAAAGGTCTCGTGCAACCAATCTACAAAAGTCACGCAGTTTAGTAGTGAGCAGTCAAAAACTAAACATAAACATAAATCCCAACTACACAGTTGAAACTGCATTTACCCCATTTCATGTCTAACGTGTCCCCTCCTTTAATTAACTCCACCCCCACGTCCACCACCTTCAGCCCATGCACACACACAAACACATGCTTGAAGTGTTTTTTTTATCGTAGAGAACCGCAGCCGCTACCCTTCGAGTGCATACTAGGTAAAATACACGGGCTCACGCGATAACCTGCAAATTACGTGAACCAAGATAAACCGCATTTAAGCGATAAACTCTGACTCAGGAGACATAATCATAAATTCTCCTGCCGCAAGATACTTGAAGTGTCTATAAATTCATCTGCAGTTCTGCACAATAATTTTATTCTATCTTTTTTTTGGACCCGGATTTCAATGGAGAATCTTTTCTGCAATGAGGAGCATGTTTGGCTTATGATGAGTCCTTCTGCTGCAAGTTCTGAACTAACACAGACTGCAGGTTTTAATACTTACATTAACACTACTTGTTTTTACACAAGTAAGCAAGATCTTGAAGAAGCTTTTGAGTTGTACAGAGAAAAGGAACGAACGTACATGCCTCAACCGGGGTACGTGGACCTTCTCGATTCCGATCGGTTTATTAGTATTTTTAGACGCAAAGCTATTCACTGGCTCATTCAAGTAAGTTTTCCCAGAAGATCAATATAATGTGATGAATGATCATCATGTCTGTGAAAATCTTTTGAATGTGACACTCTTTTTGTCTATTTGGGATCATTTGATCAGACGCGACGGGGATTGAATCTGTCTCCTGAAACTGTCTCTAATGCTGTCAACTACCTTGATCGATTTATATCTTTGAACCGGTGTCATGTAAGTTTATGAGATTTGCATTGATCTTCTAGTAATAAAAATGAATCTAGGTTTCTGTCTAATTCGCATCATAAAATTTTAACTCGGTTAATAAAAATATATAGGAACCAGATTCTAATACATTTTTTTATTGAAATCTCATTCTCATCCCCGTTAGCCAGATGGAACACAGGATTGAAAATGCTAATTTATAATTTTTTAGGGTTGGAGATACTGGATGGTGGAATTACTTTCAGTTGCATGTTTATCCATTGCCTCCAAGTTCAATGAAACATCCCCTCCTGCATTGCTTGACATTCAGGTGAAAATCGAAATTCTTGATACATATACAACTGGTGGTTTCTTAATGCTAGATTAATAGTTGCATAGGTGCAAGATGTCAAGATGATCACAAAATGTTTTGAATCAATTGTAATATATTCTCTCTACTTTCCCAGAATTATTTAGATAAATCTTTTTCAAATAATTTTGTGATCATGGAACAGTTAACTTTAATGGTTCAGATGTCGAATGTGACTAGCTATATATTATATTTTTGCAGGTAGAGGGTCTGGATCATTCTTTCCGACCAAAATTGATTCAAGAAATGGAATTGAAACTCCTGCAAACAATACAATGGAGACTCAATTGTAAAACACCGTATTCTTATGTGGAACTGATCATACAAAATCTTGATTTGTCGATGAAACCACTCCTTATAGATGACTTGCTCACAAGATTGACGGACTTCCTTCTGTTTGCTCTTTGCTTAGGTAAGACATATGTCCTCTGTATGATCTCTATTACGATAAAAAAATCAAAAAATGCAGATATATGATGTAAATGATGAAGTTTGTTCCACATTTTTCGATGAATCAAATTTACAGAAGAATGAAGAGAATATGAAAATCTTGGTACATGGAAGTATCAAAACATTTTGATCGTCTTCAGTGCTTGTAGCTCACTACATTTTCGATCTTTAGTGTTTGATAGAACTTTCACTGCTCCCTAATTAGTATACTATCACAAAAATTCCAAACAAGGAGATCATACGTAGTCTGATTAATTGATGCCTAACTTTCTTTGTGAATCTTTTCAGACCATAAGCTCCTAGCATTCAGGCCAAGTGTGATATCTCTGTGCGTGCTCAGATGCATTCCCGAAAAGTTGATTCCATCATCTGATTCTGTCTTAACTCATTTTCTAAACCTCATCCCACCAGATGAAATGGTAATCGATCAGATACAGCTTCCTATGTCCTAATAATTCGTAGTCTATATTATATTTTACCAATTATTCTTTTGTTTTAATACTAGGAGAATCTTCTCGAGTGCCATAAAATCATCGACAACGAACTGATTGATGATTTGTACAACATACTATCTTCTGATCAGCCTTATGGATCATCAAGTCCAGTGACTGTATTAAGTATCGGTCCACTTGTAGTTGAAAGATGTGATCCTCATGTTGATGAGTTACTGTGTATCTCTAAGATAGCAAGTAAGAAGAGGAAGAGGATTGATCTGCATGAATGATGTAATTGCTTGTTAATTGTTGTGGTAATTTGTATGGTATAGGCAACTACAAAGAATTGTGTAATGGTTGGATAAGCTGTCATGCAGTAGTTATTGTAGAAGCATAAGATTCATGATCTGCACAAAGAGTAGGTCATTATATGAATATGATTATAAGTACTGTATGTGTATGTAATAAAACATTGATTACTCGTATCCTCGCCTCATTTAAGAGATGTCAAATGTTCGAATCTTTTCAAAGAGAAGGCGGGTGTGTAAGTCTGTTTAACTAGCGAAAATTAATAGTAAAACATTGATTATTGCAGATTATAAGTTATCAATATTTGTGTGCAGTGGAGTGGTGCACATTTATATGATTTTACAAAGCTGTTTATTGGATTATTCTTCTATGTCTGTAGAACTTTATTCTTTTTAGTGTTTCTGTAAGTAACTATGAATTAATATCACCTCAGTTCTGTTATTGTAGATTTGTAGACACATTTCTGAACTCTGAATACAATGGTCTTTTTTTTTTCTAACTATAATCAGAACCCTAAAAATCATACAGATATTTAAGGTCTTTGACAAAGTATTGACAAAGTATTGGAAGTTAATGGAGTTAATGATATGATATGTTTTCTAAATTAAAAAATTAATTTATATTGAGAACATTTTTTATAAAACCACTTGTTAAAATATAATATAAAGATCTAATTAGGTCTTCATCTAATTAATAATAGATGAGTAAATTATTTAACATATCGAACTCTCCAAAGATCTTAAAAATGAGTTTCATAGTGAGGAGTTGTTCTAAAATCTAATATTCTAACAACTTAATACGATATAATATCTAAAATATAATATGAGGATATTTCTCTAACAACTTAATACGATATAATATCAGTATGCCATATGTAATTTTCAATTAATATGCAATATTTAAGATACAAGACAGTTTGATAAAAATGTGAGGTCCATGTACAAACACTTAAACCCCCAACTCATCTCCAGTACAATGGGTCCCCACAATCCAGAGTCAGCAGTGAGAATGTGAGATAGATAAGGTTGTCTTTGTAGAAGAAAGAACTGGCTGTAGTTTCAGCTACCATCAAAACACAAAAAAATGGCAACATCATCAGCACTTTCATCTTCTTTTCTTCCAACACTACACCACACTAAACAAATCTCCCCTTCAAATCAAGTTGCCAAACCTTCACTCAACAAGAAAAAGCTACCATCTTTCAGAATTCAAGCTGCAAAGCTTCCTGCTGGAGTACTAAATCTCTTCACTTGCCTGTTTTTATCATGCAAAATCTTTTTATTTCTGTATATAACAAGATGTGGCTATTGAAATTTACAGGTTGAAGTGCCTAAAGTGCAGCCTCAATTCAAAGCACCTTTTCTTGGATTTACAAAAACTGCTGAGATATGGAACTCAAGAGCTTGCATGATTGGTCTAATTGGAACCTTTATTGTTGAGTTGGTAATGTTATTATTATATTCATTTTTGACAAGTTCTTGTGTAAGCTTTAGCTATGTAGTTTTCTTGATTTTAAGCTGCATTTTCTTGATTTTTCAGATTATCAACAAAGGTATACTTGAGGTGATTGGAGTGGAGATTGGAAAAGGACTTGATATTCCTCTCTGAAGAAACACAGTTTGAGTTGCATACAATGATATACAATAGCCTTGTAAAATTTTAATTTGACAAAAGTGTTGAGGTTCTTATATGCATCAAATTTTACCATGTTATGATATTTTTTACATTTTTCTAGTGTCTTTGATAAAAATCACTAAGGTGTTGTTAAGGGCAAGACAACGCTATGCAATGCAAGTTCTATATATATTGTTCATGTATGTATATTCCAGTTCAAAGAGGTAATGTGCAAATTAGCTGTCAGAACACAGAGTCTGCAGTCATGACTCATGAACGGACTAAAATGATCTTTACAAACACCTCAACACATCATCTGAAAAGAAGAGCAAACAGAAAGCTTATTCATGACTTTGGCATTCTCAACTCTCAAGTATTGTCTAGAAGATATTACAACACCAAGCATTCTGTTGATCTCATTCGTAATTTGTTATTCTCGACTATTCTTTAAAAGATAATACAGAATCAAACATTCTGATGATCTCGCTAGATTACAGGTTGTGATATAATACAACCCTAGAATAATATACACTCAAATTAAACAGCTTGGACAGAAACGCTCTAGGCAGATAACTAGAATACTCTGCTAATCCTAAGATCAACAACCGGTACTTTAGAAGAAGGCTCAGATATTGTTAGTGCATCAGCTACTGATAGACGGCAATTTCCCCATGCAGTTTCTGCCCACTTTTTCATCTTTTCTCCTTCAGCCTTCCTGTTTTGTTGAATGCACAGCAGTTCAGCATACCCTCCTACACATATTCAGCAGCTATTTTAAAAAAAGAGAAGTCCTTGAGGTTTGAAGTTTGAACATAAACATCGCAAACTTATATATTTCACGTAGACATATGCTACATCTGCGATTAAATAATACCATGTAGGCATGTACCATGCAGTAAGAACATGCATCCTAGTAAAAAGAAAATAGCACTTAAGAGTCGAGGTAGTAACTCTACCTTCATTTCAGAAACCCTGTTGGGTAAATTTTTTCACAGGACACCACGGTACATTTAGTAGTGTGCTGAAGCTGGAAGCTTACAAACTTGCAATATAATCAGTGTGAAGTTCATGACACCATGTCCTTGATACACATTACTTCTTTTGTGTTGTTTCCGCATTTTTGAGCGACTAGAATTGGTAATATAAACATACTGATGTTCATGATTCACCCGAGCAATCTAGCTTAACAGATGTAATATAAGACAAAGAAATTTGATCTCCTAAAACTAATGGGCAGATGTGATTAAGTTGCAATACAGAATACAGATTACTTCAAAAAATAATAAAGCATGTTTCCATTAGTATGCTCGACATAACGATTGTCGCAACTCACAACAGTGTGGAACTCGTTGATCTCACAATAGAAGCAATTTATAAGTTAGCCAAAATAAAAAAGGTGCCTCAAAGTGTTGGCATGGATCTTGTCATTGTTTGGATATAGATATAATAAAAATCTCAAAAATATTTACCAACTGAGCAAATCCGCTTAACAAATATAAAGATCTAGATTGTAAATTCTACCTCTTGCAAGAGCAACTATGTCCTTTCTATGCACCTTCCCCATATTGGTAGTTTCTAGCGAAGGAGCTTTTAGCATTTCCAGAGCTCTCCTATACAGTCCCTGTATACGATATATTAATCAGGAGTCATTATGAGCACTAATCCTGAAATAAGTTACAACAAAATAGGCTACTTGACAACACATCAGTAATAATATCTCAAATACTGAAATAAATTTTGCAAATTTGAAACCGTGTATATAAAAAGCTGATGCAGGGTTCTTTTGAACAAATTATGACAGGATTGGGGAAGGATTCCAAGCTAGTTTTTAGTTACAAAAAAAAACCCATATAAAGCATCAAGTATATTTAGAAAGTTGCAAATTAATTAATACTCTTGTTTGGTTTCGTGCTACAAATAAATCAGTATGTTTTAAAACAGAGCGCATTAATTGCTTATGTTCATGCCAAGTTGCAAAGGTTCAATTTGTATCCAACCTCTTGAATCAGAATGGAACTTGACCGTTCCGTTGCTGCTTTGTGTCGATACATAAGAGCTATGCAGGTTAAAATAACCCCAACCTTGGGATGACGTGAGCCTATATTAAAAGAAAAACAAATAATTAGTGCGAGACCAAGGTTCTATACTTCACTAGAAATCTATTAAAATACCAACCCACCAAAATGTTCTTCAGTTTTAGTCAGTGCTTGAGTCAATATTTCCTCTGCCTCGGCAAAATTTCTAAACAGCATAAAACAGATATCATTAAAGAAAAGGACTCATACTGAGAACTCAGAAAAGAAACTGTAAAAGAAAATCTAACCCTAAGTGTGCCTCAAGCTGCCCCAATGAACAAGTAGCTGCCAAGAGAGCTTCCTCCAAAGCCATATTACCAGCTGCTAAGTTATGTGTATCGCTCAAATCTTTCATTTCCAATACCCCCTGGATTACTTTCTCATATATCTCCTTTGCCATCGGAAAATTTTGCTTGGCATGAAGGAATCCTCCATATGATAAAGCAGCATTGCCTAAAAAATTACACCACAATTAATATATAGATGAAGAAAATGATACAAAACGACATAAATTGAAACCATGTCACCTTTGTTTTCCTCAAGTCCTTGAAAAAATGAATCCGCTGTACAAGTGCAACTCAATATTTAGCCAATTATTTCATATAACACGAAAATAAAAGGGAAAAACAAAAAGCTCGACGAGTCACGACATCATACATGATTCAAGATCGCCACGGACAAGCTCAACCAGCCCTTTTACTGCCTTAGCACGAGCATCTAGTACTCCATCTCCATAACCGCTGCCAGTTTCCATTTTAACAGATTCTAAAAGTTGTAAGCATATATCTGCGAGCACTGATGAAGTATCATCCTATATATGGAGAACCGTCTCCAGATAAATACACATTGCCACTAAAGTCTAAGCTCAAAATATATTGACTAACGAATTACGAACTGCACACAAAATTGCAACATTATTTTAGTAAAGTACCTGACCGAGCTCCAAGTGAAGCCCCACAAGTGCTTCCGTAGCAGCCACTAGATTTCAACCAAACAAAAACCGAAAATCAGAACCCTAAACTTAGCTAACTCATTCACACTCCCCAAGAGATATATCCTTCTGCTTACCTTTAATAGCCAATGACGAAACAGCCAAGTCTGAAACTTTCTTCAGTTGCTCAATCGCTTCCTCAAAATTCCCTCTACCAATTAAAGAACCACAAATTAGCTACAAAATTAAGTTACACAAGATATCATAACCAAAAACAATTAAAAGCTAATACCTTTCCGAGAACAAGGTAGACATGCCGAGTAAAACCAAACTCTTTGAATTATCATCTTGCTGCGTAGATTGACACTGTTCCAATACTAATAAACCTTGTGCATATGATTCATCTACACACACACACATAATCAGTCATACAAAAGAGTACATAATCTATAACAGTACACACACATATACACTCTTAAACCTCTATTAATCAATTACACCGAACCGAACTTTTATCAATTTATTTAGGTTAAAAATACACTATTTACAACAAGTTCATCAAATATTCATTTATTAATTTAAAAAAGAGTAAGTTAACTGTACAAGCACACTAGAATAGTAAACACACAAATACAGTTAAACCTCTCTAAATTAATAATCTCGAAAACCCGTAAATTTTAGTATTATTTATCAAGAATTCAAGATTAAAGATACATTATCTACAACAAGTTCATCGAATTTTCATTTATCGAGATTAAAAACACACCGTCCACTACAAATTTATCGAATATTAATTTATCGAGATTCTAAACATGGGAAAGTAAAAAAGACCTGATTTTTGGGATCTTGCAAGAGAGAGAGCATAATTAATCATCTGAACAGCAACTGGGTTAGCCTTAAAACCATCACTTGATGAAAAAAATCTAATCTTTTGAGCTTTTGTGTTTGATAACTGAGTTAAAAAGCTTGAATTACATATGGGTTTGTGAACAGAAAAAGTCGCCGGAAAAAGCTTGCTTGCAATTCGAATCATCGCCGGAAAATCTTGAAATTTTCTAAAGATTGAATCTTTATGTTGGGGTTTTGTTTTTTTGGGAAGAAAATATAAATGAAGTGTAGATAAATTGTGATGACCCGACCCGTTTTGGATTTCGGTTTCAATTAACCCGGTTTGGATCCGGGAAGAAATGGAAAAAAAATGAAAAAACAAGCGCCGCTGCCGGGGATCGAACCCGGGTCACCCGCGTGACAGGCGGGAATACTTACCACTATACTACAACGACTTGATGTTAAGCCTATGAAGAAATTTGCAAAAATATAGCTAATATCTAGGCCAAAGTTGTTGTTTTGGTTGAAAATAGAGGAGCAGAAGTGCACAATGTTCTTGTATCAAACACTGATTGCATCCATGAAATTTTACTTGTAATAGTTGATATACACATTTTTTGTTGGTGGTATACTTCATTCATCCACAAACTTAACATTCTCGAAACGTAGTGATCTTTTAAATTCCTTTATTTGTGCGTAACATCATGGATATTTTTATGTTAACGCAACTTATCCTTTTGTAGCTGACATAACAAACTATGCGAGCCCCCAGCGAAGCCAACAGAATGTCGGAAATGATGTAAATCTATTTACATAAAGTCGACGTACTCTGTGTATTTAAGTGTCTATAATATGTGTTAACATGCAATAAAATGGTCCTCAGACAATTGACAAGGCACTTTGGAGCATTGTGACATTTTAGATAGATGCTAAGAACATTGTGATAAAATTCCTAGATCACTGATGAAGAAGCAGTGGCATTTAGGATAAGATGCTATGATAAATTGATATCTGCCGTAGCTTGTGTATTTTGATTAGAAGACAAGAAAGAAGTGTTCATTTTTCGGAGACAAGGCTTGTAACTTACCAGCAAAACCAGACAAAATGTAAGAAAAAAATAACTAAACAAAGCCAAGAATCTGCTGGTGATCTTGTATGTAGTGTTAAGAACACCTAGTACTTACCTTAAAACATCTATTTATGATCTTAAAATATCCGGCTGTCGTTGTAAACGGCATTTATCCAGTGTTCGGAATATCCACTTCATGAAATCCAAGTGAAACTGGCATAAAACTCCAATGCCAGTAACTCTGAGGAATATTTTTGCAGGGAGAAGAACAAGATTCCTCCTAGTAACAACTAAAACTTGCCTATAAGTACATTGCAGTAGCGAGAACGTGTAATCCGTATCTTAAACATTCAATAGAAAGATAATTATGGGATCAATAGTTTGTGAAACACCCTTTGATCAGGAGCAGACTGCTCCAACCTTTGTAGGATCCTTAGAAGTCCCAAATGTGCAGGAAATTGTAAGAGATAATTCGTCGAGTGTTCCTCAAATATATGTCAGGGACCAATGTGACATGCCGAAAGCTACTGAGATTACTCATCTTTCTACTGATATTCCAGTCATTGATTTATCATTGCTCTCGGATGACAACATTGAGGAGCTGGAAAGGCTTGATCAGGCCTGCAGAGACTGGGGATTCTTTCAGGTACTGCAAATGGATTGTATGCTTAAATTTCACCGACTTGGATAAATCTGACATCTGATTATCTTTTTTCTACTTGTTCTTAATTTTATAGGTGATAAACCATGGAGTTCCAAGTGAGGTGCTGCAGAACATGAAGCAGAATGCAGAAGGTTTTTTCAATCTATCTCTAGAAGAGAAAAACAAGTTCTCGATGCCCCCTGACGACATACAAGGCTATGGTCATGCCTATGTTGTATCTAAAGAGCAGAAGCTAGACTGGTCAGATGCATTGGTGCTTGTCACCATGCCTCAAGAGTTTCGCAATCTTCAGTATTGGCCAACTACACCAGTCGGTTTCAAGTATGTCCTCTAAACCATAATATCAGAAACATCATAAATATGATCTTTCGTTAAGAACTTTAATGATCAATTGTCATTGCAGGGATATTATTGACACATATTCAAAAGGACTTGCAACCATTGGAGAGCAGCTACTTAGTTCCATATCTTTAAATATGGGACTACAACGGAACACTCTCCTTCAAGAGCACAAGGGTATATCACAAGCTTTGCGCATAAACTACTATCCTCCTTGCTCAAAGCCTGATCAAGTACTTGGCATAAGTCCTCACTCCGATACAAGTTCAATAACTATACTACTACAGGAAGATCATCTGCATGGTTTACAGATACACCACAATGATGACTGGATTCCAGTTGAGCCAATTCCAGATGCTTTGGTTATCAACATTGGAGATGTTATAGAGGTAACTGATTCTTCTAATTTTTTATCGCACAGACCAAAAACTCGTTTGAACATTACAAGTCAGTCCTCTTTTTCTTACAGATTTGGAGTAATGGGAAATACAAGAGCATTGAACACCGAGCAGTGACAAATGAATGCAAAGCAAGAATGTCATTAGCAGCTTTTCTCTTCCCAAATCTTGACAAGGAAATCGAGCCCTTTGACTCTATGGTGAAATCGCAAGATATGATCAAAAACTACAAGAAGGTGAAGTATGGAGACTATCTCCTCAACTCAATGAAGAGGAAATTGGAAGGAAAAACTCACACTGAGATGGCAAAGAATTGAATTCAAGGGAGCAAAATTTATCACCAAAGAATAGCAGATCTCATCAAACTAAAGAAAACTTAAACGGCTAATATCAAGAAACAGAATCAAATATGTGTGATTTCTACTTATTCTTTAATCCTGATTATCTTTGTTTAGCAATGCAGTTCATGTTAAAATCCCAATTGTGTTCATCATACTTTTACAGTCGCGCTAAATTTTAGTAATTAGATAATGATATCGAACTTAAGAATACGTGGTACTTCTTTTTCACCTAAAAAGATTTTGATAAGAGAATTACAGAACAGCTAATCCACTACTAATACGCCTTTTCACCTAGAAAACATTTCAAGTGCAGCTTGATAAGAGAATTACAGAACAGCTAATCCACTACTAACACAATGCAAGACAAACGATTAACCAGAAAGTGATAGGTGGTTCGGCAGAACAGAGAAAGATAAACATAAAAGTTTCAGGTGGCGGCAGAAGAGCAAGACAGATGATGACAGTGACATGAGGAATACACTAGTGAATCAAATTAATAAACGCGACAAGATTGTTGTTATTACTTTCCCCTAAGTGAAGAACATGAACAAGGCGGGTGTGTGAGCGTATTCAACTTTATGGCCTATCCGGCACAAACCTAGTCAACCACTTTCCTGCAGAATTTGTTTACTTAAGCAATAATCTTTCTGTTTAAACTACTGATCTAGAAACAGATTAAACTAACATTTTACTAAATGCACGTCAACAAATAAGAGAAATACAGCAGGGACTTGTCCCATGTTTGCTTAATAAGAAATTACGTAAACTACATTTGAAAGCTCAAAAATTGACAAATGAAAATGCACAGCAGACCAAACTGAGCTTCTTCAGTTATCCTTTCCAACCATTTTCATGTCCTTTTCGTGAAAATGATCATGTGTACACATATACCCACCGTAATCTTTACTTACTTATAATCTTAATTAACAATTTTACCATCATCTTAATCATAAGATGTTAGCATGCAACAAACAATGACCAAGACAGCTCCATACACCTGAAATATGTAAAAATACTATTTTTGAACTCTCGACTTCCAGTAAAAGGAGCGTGAGAAATACGACCCGAGCAAGGGACTAATTAATAGATATTATATACTAAGTATCAAGAAAAGTTGTAGAAATGTTAGTAATTACTTAGATTGTCTTTGACCTCACTCAAAAGTTGCTCTCCAACAATAGTTGGTCCAAACAATAGCTAGTTTACTTTAAATTCAAACAAAAAATACTTCTGCATGTATATTGTTATTATATTATCCATGCATCACCTAAAATAGGCTGAGCATCACTTCTATATAAATCCAGTTTCCAGAGCTTTTATTCAAACAGGACTCACTGTCTATTAGCCCACCTCACAAGCAAAACATCAACAGATATTCACACACACGCACACACAAGGAGTCGGAAAGCTGCTAAGAATGGGGCTTTTCTTTCTTTCCTTACCCTTATGCAGAGGAATTCTGCTATTCTCATTGTATTTTCTTCCTCATTTCGCCTCTGCAAGCAATGCAGGACCGGTTACTAGGCATTACGAGTTCAACGTAAGTTTCTTTATTTATTTATTTTCCTTTCGATTCTTAACATTTATCAGACTAAATTGGTTTGTGCACAAATAGATTAAGCTGCAAAATGTGACAAGACTGTGCCACAGCAAGAGCATTGTTACTGTAAACGGAAAATTTCCTGGTCCTCGGATCATGGCTAGAGAGGGCGATCGTCTACTCATTAAAGTCATTAATCATGTCCCAAACAATATTTCCATCCACTGGTATGGAAACACAAACATGAACTTCCCTTTCACAAGTAATGTCAAATGTTATCGGAATTTTAAGCATAAAATGCTACTACATTTTGCATAAAACAGGCATGGAATTCGACAGCTTAGAAGCGGTTGGGCAGATGGTCCTGCATATATTACACAATGCCCCATTCAAACTGGCCAGAGCTATGTGTACAACTACACTATTGTTGGACAAAGAGGAACTCTCTGGTGGCATGCTCATATTTCATGGCTAAGATCAACTCTCTATGGTCCAATTATAATTCTTCCCAAGACCGATGTGCCTTACCCGTTCCCCAAGCCCCATAAGGAAGTTCCCATCATATTTGGTAATCTATGCCACATTAAATCAATCGTTTGATGCTCGAGTAGTGTATAAATTGATAATTGTTTCTACCGCAATTTTATGAACTTACATATGAAGCTAACTCTGCATCTGTAGGAGAGTGGTTCAATGCTGATACTGAAGCCATTATAACTCAAGCTACACAAACTGGTGGAGGTCCTAATGTTTCGGATGCA
Organism: Apium graveolens; assembly: GCF_009905375.1. Taxonomy (NCBI): domain Eukaryota; kingdom Viridiplantae; phylum Streptophyta; class Magnoliopsida; order Apiales; family Apiaceae; genus Apium; species Apium graveolens. The sequence continues at coordinate 3,677,687 of NC_133654.1, forward strand.
TATACGTTCAATGGACTTCCTGGACCTTTGTACAACTGCTCTTCGAAAGGTACTGACTTAATTTGTTTAACTAATAAGTAGAAACATTGTGCAAACACTCAGAAAAAGGCAAATTCATTTGTTCTGATTTATTTTTCTTCATATGCAGACACATTCAAGCTGAAGGTGAAGCCAGGAAAAACATATCTTCTAAGATTTATCAATGCTGCACTGAATGATGAACTCTTTTTCGGCATAGCAAACCATAGTCTTACAGTTGTTGAAGCAGATGCTATCTATGTGAAACCATTTGAGACAGAAATCATTTTACTTTCCCCTGGACAAACAACAAATGTTCTCCTAAAGACCAAACCTAACCATCCGAAAGCCTCTTTTCTCATGACTGCTAGACCATACGCTACAGGCGCTGGCACATTTGATAACACCACAGTTGCAGGAGTTCTGGAATACGAAGGATCTACTCATCATTCAATGAAGAAACTTCTACTTTACAAACCAAACTTGCCTGCCCTAAATGACACATCTTTTGCTACTAATTTTTCCAAGAAACTTCGTAGTTTAGCCAGTGCTAAATTTCCAGCTAATGTGCCTAAAAACATCGACAAACAGTTTTTCTTTACAGTAGGCCTTGGAACAAGCCCTTGTGGGACTAAAAACCAGACTTGCCAGGGTCCAAATGGAACAAGATTTGCAGCTTCCATTAATAACATATCATTTGTAATGCCAACAACATCTCTCCTTCAATCTCACTTTTTTGGCCAATCAAACGGTGTTTATAACCCGAATTTCCCTGTCAGTCCTTCACATTGGTTTAACTATACCGGAAATCCTCCAAACAATACTTTAGTGAGCAATGGCACTAAACTTATGGTGTTGCCATTCAACACAAGTGTAGAGCTAGTCATGCAGGATACAAGCATTTTAGGTGCTGAAAGTCATCCACTTCATATCCATGGCTTCAATTTCTTTGTTGTTGGGCAAGGTTTCGGCAACTATAATCCAAATGTGGATCCTAAGAACTTCAACCTTGTGGATCCTGTTGAACGCAACACTGTTGGCGTGCCCCCTGGTGGATGGGTTGCTATTCGGTTCCAAGCCGATAACCCAGGTTAGTTAATTTCAACATTTAATTGAAATTCAATGCATGCATGTCGATAAATAGAGGAAAATGAGTTGAACATTGTCTTCATTAAGACATGAATACCTAAATATGCTTCTTCTCAGCTGCCACAACAGGTAAGGTTGAGAGTCGAGTTTCAGCAGAGACATGCATATCAAAATTGAGACATGCATATCAAAATCAAAGTTCATGACTAATGTTTGAAAGTCGAGTTTCAAAAGAGACATGCATATGAAAACAAAAGTTTATGACTAATGTTTGAAAAATTACCAAATTCGATAAGAATTATTTACCAGATGACACGTGTCACATTTTAATTGCATATAACTCAATTAAATACAATGGCCCTACGAGCATCAACAACAACAAAGACCGATAAAAACATTTCATACTGTCACATCACCAACGCCCGTAATTGGTTACCCTTGAACTTCCCATAATTTTTTTCGATTTTGTTGTGGTTAACAGGAGTGTGGTTCATGCATTGCCATCTGGAGGTGCACACAAGCTGGGGATTGAAGATGGCATGGCTAGTTTTGGATGGAAAGCTTCCAAATCAAAAGCTGCAACCTCCTCCCTCAGATCTTCCCAAGTGTTAACTTGAAGTCATATACATTGACTTCATTTAATTATTACTGTTGAGTTGTAATTTTTTTTCTTTTTTTGGTTTTGTTTTTTTGTTTTATGTTCTTCAACATTGTTCAGAATGATAGCCGGTGCTTCCAGGAGAGTTAAATTTATGTTTTTTCCCCTGATTTCTTGAAGCAATCAAATAATTAATATACATAAAAAATATTTTGATTTGCGATTTACGCTTTAATTTTCTTATTTATTATCTGGAAGATGTAATTTAAGGAATGAGACTAAAAAATGTGTTCCAACAGAATCCCATGCCTCATTTGTTTTGATGTAACTCAGGTACGGCCCCGTTTGGTATTGCTGTTGCAGACGGTTACAACAGTTTTTTTTTAAAAAGCTATCATAAAGGTGTTTGGTAAATTCTAAAAACTGAAGCATGTCCCTCATCTTTTTGAAAAAAACTGTTTTCGAAAAAAACTGTTTTCAGCTTTTGCAAGAAGTAACTATCAGTTTCGGCATCAAACCTTCTCAAAAATATTATTTTTATATATTATATCTCAAAATATGCATAAATTAAAAAAAATATCAAACAATAATCTAATTTTCCTGACAGCATTTTTTCTCACAGCACAACAATTTTTAACAACACTCTCAAACGGAGCCTACATAACTTAAAATTCCTTGGAACCAAAAACAATTACACTGTTTGGTTTGAAGAATTTTAGATTAAGTAAGGAAATTCCAAATTCCAAAATTTTTGTACTTACCAGAAAACTGGAACTTAGCTAGCACGATCACCATGTTCATCACAAGTTACATAGTTATCTAATATAAAAACATTAATTACTTACCAAATTTAACTATGTAACTTATGTAACTTATGGTTGCAAAGTAATAAACCAAACAAAGGTTTTTTTTTTTGACGAAAAACAAAGGTTTTTTAATTACTTTATAGTTGTAAATTAGTTAGGGGAAGTTAAAGTTGAATAAAGGCCCTGAATTTCACTATTTGATATTGAATGACCCTCGGTATCACTTTTGAAAAATGTGACCCCAAATGTCACTTCAAAACGGAGGATGAGGTTCTGTTTTTGTTACTGAACAAAAATGTCAATGCGTCTCACGTTTTGTTTCTTTTTAATTTTTTAACCTCTAAAACATGATTTCAATTCATGTTTTTTTTTGTAAAAACATGATTTTAATTTATGTTTTTATTGTAAAAATATAATTTTAATTCATGTTTTTGTTGTAAAAACATGAGTTCGTGTTTTGTTTTCAAACAAGAACGTTGTTTCTGTTTACGTTTTTAGTGTTTTTTTTTAATTTATTTATTTTTAGATAATGTTATATCTTCAAGTTCAAAACTTTATTTCAAGAGATATTTTATTTATATTTATAATTATTTTAATATTTTTAAAATCTAAATTAAGAACTCGTAAACCCTAAAATATTAAATAGTGATCCCTAATTTAACAATTTTTAACATTTTAGGGTTCATCAATCCCCTTTTGGGTTTTAGAAATATTAAAAAAAAATAATAAAATGTGCACCGATTTAGGGTTTAGGGTGTAGGGTTTAGGGCCTAGAGCCTAAACCCTAATTTAATCTAAGGCCCTAAACCCCCTAAACCCTAGGAACTGAATCGTAATTATTAACTGTTTTTTAATTTTTTAGGATTCACCAATTCTCAATTTGAATTTTAAAAATATTAAAATATTTATAGATATATCAATAAAATATGAACAAAACATTTCTTGAAATAACTTGTTAAGCTCAAAAATATAACATTATTTATTATTTTTGGCAAAAAAAATAAAAAAAATGCAAAACGGAACTTTAGATCATGTTTTTTAACAAAGTCATTATCTCAACTTGCGTTTTAGCACTAAAGAAACAAAAAAAAACAATGAAAAACGCTGCCCGCATTCGCGTTTTTGATTTATATAAAAACGGATCTCGAGACCCCGTTTTGAAATGACATTTGGGGTCATCTTTCCTAAAGTGACATTGACGGTCATTTTATCCCAAAAAAATGACATTCGGGGCCAACACCCGTTAAAGTTCCTATGTAACCGCATAATTGACTAAACAAACGAGACCATAGTCAGTCCTTATTTAACTAAGATTCTTCCTCCATTACCTATAAAAAATTAACATACCCTTTTTCTTAGCATATAATTATTGAAAAAACAAAATCTATCTTCACGTTCAAAAGCAGGTGTTTCCAGGTTGTTTTTTGGCCAGCACCTTCAACATGGATCATGCTTTTTATCTCCAACATATATTCCGGGATGAAATATTGATGCGACTTCCGATCAAATCACTAGTACCTTGTCGATGCGTTTGTAAGTCATGGAATTCTCTATTTTGTGACCCTTATTTTACCCGCTCGCACTTCAATCGTAGCATCTCTCATAACCCTAACGAATATCTAATGCTACTCAACACTTACAAAACCAAATCTTCTCGTGTTATATCCATACTCTCTCGCACTAATAATAAGTTACCCGAAACTCGTTTGGACAATATTCCTTACCCTTTATCTAGCCATGTAAATAGAATATGCTTGGTTGGATCTATCAATGGTTTAGTATGCATAGCTTCTTGTAATGACCTGAACTGTTGTTTCGTATTATGGAACCCTGTTACTCGTCAATCTAAAATAATATTAATTCCGGGACAGTGGCACAGTCGTATGTGTTGGAATAATCTTAAATTTAGTTATTAATTATTTGTTTATTTAATTATTAGATATTTAGCAATAGATTAATTATTAGAGAAAAATATTAATTTAGAATTGTTTAGTAGTGGGGTAGTGGAGTAGTGGAGTTATGGAGTAAATTATGGACATGTAATTTACCCATTAATTAGTAGTGGTTAGTTTTAGTAATAGTTAGTTTTAATATGTTTGTAAAGCCTATATAATGGCTAGTTTACCTTGAGTTTTAGAAAAAAAATAAAAGTAAGTAAAAATAGGAGTAGTGGAGTTATGGAGTAAATTATGGACATGTAATTTACCCATTAATTAGTAGTGGTTAGTTTTAGTAATAGTTAGTTTTAATATTTTTGTAAAGCCTATATAATGGCTAGTTTATCTTGAGTTTTAGAAAAAAAATAAAAGTAAGTAAAAATAGCAGTACAAGTTCTCTAGGTGTCTTTTTCTTCTCTAAGTTTTTCCAACATTGGTATCAGAGCCATATGATCCGGGGCTTATAAAACTCTTATAAAAATACACATATACATATATATATTATCCTTAATATTTTCCATGACATCAAACAATTTCTCCGTCTCTATTCCATTATTCAAAGGAGATCATTATAATTCATGGGCTATCAAAATGAAATCATATTTGAAAGCTATGAGTTTGTGGGAAGCAATCGAGAGTGATGTTGAGCCAACCCTTCTTCCACAAAATCCAACAGTAGCCCAAATCAAAAAACGTGATGAAGAAGTGGCTAGAGAAGCAAAGGCACTTTCATGTCTACATTCGGCTGTGTCGGAAGAGATCTTTACAACTATTATGAGTTGTGATACTCCTAAAGAAGCATGGACAAAAATTAAGGAAGAATTTGAAGGCAATCAACAAACCAAACTGATGCAAATTCTGAACCTCAAGAGAGAGTTTGAGATGATGAGAATGAAAAATAATGAAGGCGTCAAGGAATATGGGAGTAGGTTGATGTCCATTGTTAACCAAATCAAACTACTTGGTGGAGATTTCTCAAGTCAAAGAGTAGTGGACAAACTTTTAGTGACTCTTCCTGAGAGGTATGAAACTAAAATTTCCTCACTTGAAGATACTAAAGATCTTTCGAAATTAACTGTTTCAGAATTGATCAATTCACTTCACGCCGTGGACCAAAGGAGATCAATGAGGGAGGAAGAAATTGGAGGAAAAAATGAGGGACTGCTATTAGCTAAAGCTTCATCCTCAAAAGGCACAGGTAACAAAGTTCAATGCAACCATTGTCATAAGATGGGACATGAAGAAAAAGACTGCTGGTACAAAGGAAAGCCACAATGCTACAAATGCAAAAAATATGGGCATCTGGCGAAGAATTGTAGATTTCAGAATGATGAAGAAAGGATGGCACAATTGATCGAGGGAGAACCACTCCTTTAGAGTTGTGGAGAGAAAGTGCTCCAAAGTGTTTTTGGAGAGAAAGTGCTCCAAAGTGTTTTTGATGAGATAGTGCATCAAAATTGATGGTGGTGAGAAGTGCATCACAGACGAAAGAGAAAGTGCTTCGTAAATTTAAGATTATGGGGTGAATGTTGGAATAATCTTAAATTTAGTTATTAATTATTTGTTTATTTAATTATTAGATATTTAGCAATAGATTAATTATTAGAGAAAAATATTAATTTAGAATTGTTTAGTAGTGGGGTAGTGGAGTAGTGGAGTTATGGAGTAAATTATGGACATGTAATTTACCCATTAATTAGTAGTGGTTAGTTTTAGTAATAGTTAGTTTTAATATGTTTGTAAAGCCTATATAATGGCTAGTTTACCTTGAGTTTTAGAAAAAAAATAAAAGTAAGTAAAAATAGCAGTACAAGTTCTCTGCAAAATGTAGGTGTCTTTTTCTTCTCTAAGTTTTTCCAACAGTATGACCTATATTTTTGGATTTGGTTGGGATTCATTAGAAGACGATTATAAATTAATAGTTGTTTCTTCGTATAATGCTTCATCAATATTTCAAGCAATTGTTTATTCTTGTAAGACGGATAGTTGGAGTAACAATGTTAGTGTCGATAACCTTCCTCGTTTATTCATTGATAAGTCTTACTGTCCCGGTGTTATTGTGAAGGGCATCCCCTATTGGAGATTACCGTGGGGTCGCGGGGTTATAATCAAGTTTGATGTTAGAAGTAATGAGTTTTCAATATTGGAATGCAAACGGTGCTTACACTATGGAGGTAGCCTCATCAACATGAATAATCATCTTGCCCTGCTTGAGTACGGGGTTAGGTCATCAAGTGTGTATCGTTTCAACGAAGAAGGTGAATCATTGAGTTTGATGAACACTATCTATAAACCTTACTTGAAGAACATAAATACCATGCCATATTATGGCGGAGAGATTTTGTATAAGGGGAAGAACACTTTTTATGATCCTAAGACAGATGAAATCAGAAGACTTGCTTATAGTAAAGGGCGTGGGTACTGTGTTCAGGGCTTTAGTTACAAACCTAGCCTGCTTTGTCTTGAAGGAATGACTACGGTACATCCATGAGGTTGCGTAAAGTCTCTTACAGCCTAGCTACAAAGTCATCTGGAAGGTATCCTCCGACCATTTAACTATGTTTTAAAATTAACAGATCAGTTGTAGCAAGTCATCCTGATGTTATTTCTTTTTCAGAACTGTAGTTGGTTGTATGCAGGGCAGAACCAAGGAGGAGGGGCGTACCTAGGCTGAAGCCCCGGGCTGAGCAAAAAAATTTAGTAGGGACTGTTTTTCCAAATCTCGATTTCTTGTTAAATCAGTAGAAGTATATTTTATTAAGTTCCAGCAAGCATCAAAATAGTGACGATATTTCATTTTAATCTCGGATGTTTTGAAATCCCAGTTCCACCGCTAGTTTGTATGTGTGCTATCCTGATACTTGGATTATATCAGGCTAATATATGTTCTGTGTGCAAAGGACAATAATTACTGATAGCTGGCCTGTTTATTTCGGATAGTTTAATGTTTTTTGATGAATTGTCTATCAAGCAGTAAACTCAGTTCTTAAGTATGATCAGTTCAGATGTCTACTTTTTGATCCATCTCAATTTCTTCATTCGAGCTCTATATCATATAATGCTCCGAAACCTCATCCATGCTTCTTTATAAATCATTTTTTGAAGTTTCAGTTCGGTGATTATGTGGTGATCAACAAAGAATAAGCCTTATCAGCTTCGCTATCGCTCGTTTGTCTTTTTCAAATTATTTTGTTGAAAACAAATAAATAAGCATTCTAGATTTCTAGTACTGCAAATTTGTAGTTTGAGAAACGTTATAGCTCACTACAAGAAAACAGGGTAAAACCGACCGGATATAACCGACCGACGTCGATTTGGTTACCTTAAAACCGACCGACGTCAGTGGTCGGTTATATGTCAACTAAACGACACTGTATCGATAACGTGGCACACATAAAACCGACCATAGACAGGTGGTCGGTTTTACTGGAAAAAAAATGACACTGTTTTGTTGATGTGCCACTTTTAAAACCGACCACCTATATGTGGTCAGTTATATCCACAAATTCTGCAGGTTAAAACCGACCATATATGGTGGTCGGTTTTGATACATGGTCGGTTTTGTAGAATAATAAAAAATTAATTTAAAGTACAAAAAAAAGTACCCGTTACAGAGAAAACGGTGTCGTTTTATTCTTCTGCCTATTTAACCTTTTTTTAAAAAAAATTGTTATATCCCTCATTTCTTGACTTTGGGCAAAAAATTAAAAAAACAGAGGATTGAAGTGGAGGAGTTTCATAAAATTGTAAGTTATTTTCATATTTTGTAATAATGTGTGTGTGTTTATGTTGGTGTATGTACTAAATGTTGTTGTATGTATTTAATGTTTTTATTTTTTTTATATAATGTTTGTTGTGAGAATTAAAGTTTGGTAGTAGATAATTTGTAAGTTAGTTTTATTTATTGTAATTATAGTGTGTGTGTGTGTGTGTGTTTTATGAAATACATGAATAATTATGAGATTAATGATAAATTATTTGTTAAATATGTTTTTTTTAATTTTAAAAAATATTATTGTAGATGGAAATCATTGATCGAAGTTGGATTGGTAATCAATTGCAAAGCGATAAAATTTCATTGACCCCGGAACATAGAATTGGTGTAGAAATTTTTTTAAAATTTGCTAGCGAAAATGGAATGGAAGATGGTACAATGAAGTGTCCGTGTAAACGTTGTAAAAATTTGAATTGGTTAAAGATTGATGATGTTAGATTTCATTTGCTCGCTAAAGGGATGATTGAGGGTTATACCGTGTGGACGTCGCACGGTGAAAAAATAGGAAGAAAACGTAGTCGAACATCACATCACCGTTATTGTGTTCGGGAACCTTCGAGAGTAGAAGAAACGGTAGATTTGAATGCGATGTTACATGATTTAGCCGGTGAAAATTATCAATTTTATGAAACTACGGATACAGGAACTATGAATGTAGAAGAAGCTCCAAATGATAGTGCTAAAAAATTGTACGAGGTTATTGTTGAAAATGGAGCACCTATTTATCCCGGCAATACAAAGTACATAAGATTAAGCTTTACCATCAAATTATTGGAATTCAAAAATAACTCGCATTGTAGTAATAAAACTTTTGATAGTTTGCTTAAACTTCTTACGGATGTGTTACCAAAAAAATATAAATTACCCGAAAGTTATTATGCAAAGAAAAAAATTATGAAGGATTTGAGGGTTGAATATGAAAAAATTGATTTATGTGAGAATGATTGTATGTTATTTTATGGAGATGACAAGGATAAAGTTGTGTGTGATATATGTGGTGAAGATCGTTATCAGGATGTTTCTAGGAAAGATGGTAAAAAAATAGCAAAAAAAATCTTTCGACACTTTCCTTTGATCCCTCGATTACAACGCTTATATATGTCGGCACATACATCCGATCACATGAGATGGTATAAAAATAGAGATTTGAAAGATGGAGAAATAAGTCATCCCGCGGATGGAGAAGAGTGGAAAAATTTTGACCGTAGGTATCCTTCATTTGCTCAAGAGATTCGTAACATAAGGCTCGGTCTTGCGACCGATGGTTTCAACCCATGAAAAAACCTTATATGTTCATGACCGATATGATTCCGGGTCCAAATAGTATTGGAAAAGATATTAACGTTTGTCTAAGGCCTCTCATCGATGAATTGAAGATATTATGGAATACCGGGGTGAAGACATACGATCAATCTTTCAAACAAAATTTACAATGAGAGCGGCTATTATGTGGACAATTAGTGACTATCCCGCTATGAATATGATAAGTGGGTGGTCAGGCAAAGGAAAGATGGGATGTCAAGTGTGTCTTGGAAGCGTGCAAGGGTTTCAATTAAAATATTATGGAAAATATAGTTTCTATGGCACGAACCGAATATTCCTTGAATCAAATGATCCACTCCGTAAAAAAAGTAATTTGTTTGATAACGAAGAAAGAAGATTGTTTCGTGGTCGTTTATCCGGTGAGGGTGTTAAGGAATTACTTGATGGTTTAGTTTTTCCACCACCCGGAAAGACTAATTCGAAGGCAAGGAATGTCGGATACGGGGAAGAGTATCATTGGACTCATGTCAAAATATGCTTATGCACAAAAAATTAGCACTTTTGAACGAGTACCATTACGTTTTTATAAGTAAATTAATAAATTTAATTAAAAATTAAAAAAAATGAATTTGATGTGAAAAGTATAATTTTAAAAGGTATATTTAACGATCGAACCGTACTGATGTTAAATTCATGTCAAAATATGCTTATGCACAAAAAAATAGCACATTTTAACGAGTACCATTACGTTTTTATAAGTAAATTAACAAATTTAATTAAAAATTTAAAAAAATGAAAAATATAAAATACACATGATCGAACCGTATGGATGGACTGACGCGGCGAAAACGAACAAATGTACCAAAAATTAGGCTATTTAAAAAATATTATAATCAAAATCATATGGAATATAATTATTTCAGTAAGTATGTCGGCATTTTGTAGACAGAATAAGTTGAACATACCATTCGATACTATAAGTATAATTTTAAAATTTGTTTTTAACGATCGAACCGTACGGATGTTAACTTCATGTCAAAATATGTTAATGCACAAAAAATTAGCACATTTGAACGATCACAAATACGTTTATATAAGAAAATTAGCAATTTTGATTAAAAAAGTGAAATAATTAATAAAAAATAAAAATTATGAAATATACATGATCGAACCGTACGGGTGGACCAACGTGGTAAAAACGAGCAAATGTACCAAAAATTAAGCTATTTAAATAATAATAATCATGTTTTTATAAGATTTTTTTAAATTTAGGGGTTTTTAACCCCTAAACCCTAAAATTAAAAAATAATTAAAAAATTAAATTGTATAAAACCAACCACTTTGGGTCATAACCGACCACCAAAAAAATGCGGGTTTTTTTTGTGAAAAATTAAAAACCCCGCCTTGAGCAAAACGACACCGTTTTGCATGCTGTACAGGGTTCAAGCTTAAAACCGACCGGCCGGGTGGTCGGTTTTAAGGACCAGGCGGTCGGTTTTAAGTCTGTTATAAATAAAAAAAACGGTTCACTTTTTTCTTTTCTCTATTTCTTTCTTTATCTCTATATTCTCTCTATCTCTCTATTACACTCAAAACTTCACTAAAATACTTCGATTCAATGGCGTTTAATTCACGAAGGAGCCCCAAATCATCTTTTATTGCCTCCGGTTTCACTCTCGATATAAGATTTTCTTACGATTAATCTATTTTTTTACTCGATTGCATATATGTGTGTATGTGTATGTATTTTTTGTGTTTATATATATGATTCGAAGTTAATTAAATGTTTTTTGTGTTTGTTAAAGTATTATTCTCACTTAAATTGATGTGTTTCACTTCAAATCAAACTTCATTGATATTTCAGTTTTTATGTAAAGTTTTGCATGTAAAACATTCGTCGGTTATGTCAATTTGTTGAATATAGGTTAAAGTCATAATTTTTGGGTGTTTCGTCGGTTTGTTTACTCTTTTTAGAAGTATAAATGTATTTTTAGGGTTAATTTTTATGGGTTTGCTCTCGTTAACACATAAAAGTGCTCGAAATGAATAATTCTCACTTAAATTGAATTTTTTCACTTCCAATTGAAGTTCATATGATTTTTCAGTTTTCATGTAAAATTTTGCATGTAAAAGATTCGTCGGTTTTGTCAATTTGTTGAATATATGTATAAGTATAAATTTTAGGTTTTTTGTCGGTTTGTTTACGTTTAAGTAGAAGTATAAATGTATTTTAGGGTTAATTTGTAGGGATTTGCCCTTGTAAACATGATCCGTACACGAAAATGGATAAATATTGCACTTTATATGTGAGTTTGGAACTTTAATTTGTTGTATATGTAGATTAAGTTAATTTAATGGTTTAATTTGCGTAATTAAACAATGCTCTGATTAGTTGTGTTTATCTTTATCGTTAATTTGTGAAATGGATACGTTTATATGCATTTTATGTGCATTTTATGTGATTTTAAATGCTTTTTTATGTGATTTTAAAATCATTTTCATGTAATGTGATTTACTAGCATATGTTTTATATGTAATGTGATTTAATATGCATTTTATGTGATTTTATTTGCATTTTTTATGTGATTTTAAATGTATCGTTAATATGTGAATTTATATGTATCTCTAAGTGATTTTAAATGTATTTTGATGTAATGTGATTTTAAATACATTTTGATGTAATGTGATTTTAAATACATATTGGCTAATATATTCTTATTGTTTATTTTAGGATATTTTTGCTTGGTTGTTGACGTTGATGATGATTAGCGTCGTTGTTTTGGCAATGACGAGGAAAGGGAAGGGAAATGATGTTGAGAAGGATAAGGGGAAGAAGGACAAGGGCAAGGCCCAAACCACTAGTACTACAATGGGCAAGGGCAAGGCCAAGGCCAAGGGTATGGGCAAAGGTAGCGTGCATTTACGGGATGAGCTGACGGGTTTAGATTCGGACCCGAATGATCCGACTCGGCACATGACAAATGCGGAGGAGCGAGAATGGCGAGGAAGGCGACCTCGATCACATTCGAGTGGCATATATGGAGAGAAACCGCCATTTAAGCCATATCGCATTGATATCTCCGATGGACAGTAAGTTAAAAAGTTTTTAAATTGTATTATTCCTATATGTTTATATTTTTGGTTCATTGTTCAATATTGTTATGTGAATTGTTAATGTTTATTGTTTTCTTTTGTTTAAATATAGTATTGAAGATGATACGGCTAAGAAAACGCTTTTGGCTATGATTCGGGAGAAGTGGCCTCTTGGGCGTTACATTTATACCGATATCGAAGAACGTCGCCCGGGTTGGTTGAATGCAAGAGTCGAGGAGTTTCAAGTAAGTTAAAAATTCTTTTTTTATAATTGTTATTCCTAGAAGACTAACAATGAGATTTACAGAAGGGGGGTTGAATGTAAATCTCAAAACTTTTTCAAGTTTTGAGCAGTTTATAAAGTTGTGTGTTCAAGAAGAACAAGTGTGTGAATTGCTTTAAGCTAATACAGACAGATATATATTCAAGCACAAATGTAAAGAACACAACAGACCTTAAAAACTTTTCTGGTGGATTTGTTGTTCCACCAGAGATGGTGTATTAGAAAATCTGTGTTCAACAATGTTGATCACAGCTGCATCCTAGTATAAACTAGATGAATTTTCTCTCAAGATATTTCTTAACAGCTCTGGAAAAATCTCTCTAATTACTAGCTTCTTCTTGGTTCATATATATTACCAAGTGTACAAGTGAAAAACAATATAAAATTACAATAGTAAAATAAGTTCTTCACTTGCTTCTTTTCCTGTTCACTCAAGTACTTTGTTGACTATTGCAACTTTGTACAAAAGAAGAACGGCTGCTTTTTCTGTTGATCCTGAAATTCGGCTACCACATCTCAGTTTTCTCTGTCAACCCACGTGCCTCTGCTTGTAGGTACAACTACCACTTATCAACGGCTGATTAGCAGAACATCCGTTGAAGCTTTCATCCGTTGATGACTTCATCCGTTGAAGGATGTTATCCGTTGAAGCTTTCATCCGTTGATGCTCTCATCCGTTGAAGGATGTTATCCGTTGAAGCTTTAGAGACATCCGTTGAAGCTTAGCTTCTCATCCGTTGAAGGTCTTTTAAGTCATCCGTTGATACCACTTCATTTATACAAAATTACAAGGCATGAAATATTTACAATTGGCCTTCCTATCTGCATATCATCTAGTAGTCAACATGACTCATAGTTTCTCTCAACTTCTAAGAATTACAATTTTAAATACAGAGACTGAAATATGCTACAATACTAGACTTATTTCTAAGTAAAGCTACACCATCAACGGATAGCCAAAGTGGTCTTATCCGTTGAGGCTACAGACACTAAATTTCTACTTAAGTGTTTTGTTAAACATATCATCAAACTAATGCACATATATTCCTAACAATCTCCCCCTATTTATGTCTATAAGAACTGTAGGCATAAATTCAGGGTTAACTTGATGATAACAAAACACTTAACAAATATTTGAATTGAAACTAAGTAGAAATATAAAAAGTGCTGCAAAAGTGTATGTACTAGGAGGTAATTGAAGATTTACAGTATTTCCAAGGGTGCTCCTCTAGCCTGAGCAAATCATCATTTTCTTCTTTGTTCCCTGGTTTTCTTTCCTAGCCCTTTGTCATTTCCCTCAATTTGGAGTTGGAGTTTTCTGAAGAATTCAGCTTCATCTTCATCACTGATATCCAACTTAGATTGCATTTCCTTGAGAGTTTCATTGCTGGCAATCTTGAGTTGGTCTTCAAGTCTGAAAAATCTTCTGACTCCTTTGTCATCTCTAAATTCCATCAACCAATGAGGTGATTTGTGAATTTTAGTTCCCCTTTCTTGTATGAGTAAGGTTCTGGGCAAAGCATTTGGTTCCCTCCAAGTCTTCCTTATGTTGGCAATCTTGTTGAGAATTTCAGTCTTGGCTGTTCTGGTAAAGCCAGAATCCTTTTTGATGGCTGAAAAGACTCTGATCAAGGTAGAGTAGCCTTCATTTAGAATCCTGTGGAGAGGCCATGTTCTTTCCCCAGCTCCTTTATATCTGAACACTAATCTTTCTGGTAACTGTCTGTAGGCAGCTATTCCCCTTACATCCTCCAGCTCATCCAGATAGAGTTCAATGTCTGAAATTTCTTTTATGTCACAAATGTGAACATAATCATCTTTAGAAATGGGTGACTTAGGCTTAGGTTTTTGTTTTTGAGTGAATTTCTTAGAGGTTGTGGGAGGTGTAGATTTTGGTTTTCTTTTCTGTTTCTTTGGTGGTGGAAGAGTGGTTAGAAAGGTAGGCAATGTGATGTTGTCCCAATCAATAGGTTCCTCTTTTGGAATGATTGGTTCACCATGGATATTTATAGAGGGATCAGTAACAAAAGGTTCAGGTATGGAAGGTAGTGGTTTAGATATAGATTTGGTATCTTCAGGGTTATCTTCACTCCTTCTGTGTGCCTTGGCCTTTCTTCTGTTTCCCTTCTGCCATTCCTCTCTTTCCTCCATATTTTCACCAAATATGCTCCCAAGAACCTCATCTAAGTTAGCAATCTTTTCTTCACCCCTGACTTCAATTCCTTTCATTTCTTTAACTTGGCTTGACTTTAGCTGTTTTTCAAGCTTTGCTTGTGCTCTTTTGTCAGCCTTTAATTGCTTGGCTTCTTCTTTCTTAGCTATTGAGAATTTGGGATGTCCTTGCATCACACATATGCTCTTTCCCTCTCTAATGATAATAGCTCTATTTCTCCTTACAGCCTCATCCATGGACTTTTTGAGATAGGCAATACTCCTGCCTAAGATCTTGTTCTCATCATCTTTTGAAGGAGGAAAGTCCACTTCTTTTAAAGGATTCTTTGTTGAGTCCTTATTGGATCTTTCATTGGGCTTGAGGATTATAGCTTGTAGCTTTTTGGAAGAAGCTTCTCCATCCTTAAGACTCCCTACTGGCATGAGCTCCATGTTGATTGGTTCAATCTTTGTGCTAAATTTCACAGATGTTGATTTATTTTGTGTAGAACCAAACACCAATTGCAACCTTTCATCAATTCTCCTCCATTGTTCTTTCATTTGTATTTCAGCTGCTGCTAGCTGAATCAAATCAATTCCATCAGATTTTCCCTTGATTTGAATGATTGGAGAGGTAGTGATGGCAGGAACTAGCACTTTAGATATCTGAATCTTTGTAGAGGGCTCTCCTTCCCCTTCCCTTTTATTCTCCCCCTTTTTGTTATCATCAAGGAGAGGGGTCAAGCCTTGTGCTTTTGCCAGCTGCATTAGGAGATTGGTTTGAGATTGTTGGTTGAGAAGAAGGGTGGCCACAGAATCTTCAATTCCTTGAACTCTGTCTTCCAACTTGGCCAGCCTTTGTTCAGTAACTGATTCCTTTTTCAATCTCGAAACCAAGTCCTGCAAAGTACCATAGGGCATGACTGAATCCAATTTTTCTGAAGTGAAGGATTTCAAGTCAGCAATATCTTTCCTGAGATCATTTAGACTCATATCTTGCTTTACTTTCTGCAACTTCATGAGATGCAGTGAGTCCAGGTGAGCTTGGAGGATAGCCTTGATATTTGCATTTGAAGTGTTCTGAATGGCCTGTTGAATAGTGATGATTTGTTTGACCAGGTGGACATTGAATTCACCTGTTCTATGCTCCTTAGTCAGGGCCCATTCAGGTAGATTAGGAATGGAACTAGGGTCTTCATCTCCCCCTATGTTCATGCTTCCATCAGAAGAAATAGAGTCATCATCATCAGAATTTACTCCAAATTCCTCAGATGGCTCACCAGCTGTAGAAGGCATCCTGTTAATAGCAGCTTTATCCCTTTGAAGAGATTCTGTTGAGTGCACTAGATGTAGTGTCCTCTCTGCCTCCTCATTGCCCTGAGCAGCCAACAGTTGATAGGCTGTCACAGGATGAGTAAAAGTGTCAGCATCCAAGGAAATGTTATCAATTACAGCTTTGTAATGTTGCTGAAATTGTCTTTCCTTTTCAGCATCATCCACAATCATTGACTCATGAGCAATGGCTGGTTCCACCCTTGTATCAACTGTACCTGCTTTTCTCTCTTTTTCTCTATGTTCTTGCATCAGGGGCTCCCCCTGGCTCACACATCTCACTCCCTCACCTTCACCTTCTAAGGTGGTACTCCACTCACTGACTTTTGCCATGCTGGAAGAAATAGCATGCATTTTTGTGCTCTCAATCTCTCCTTTTGCCTGGGAGCAACCCAGCCTCTCACTCAAATTTTCACTCCCTGCCCTCAATCCTAAAAGTGATTGCACAGTATTCATGTCTTCTACACTTGGAATCATTTCAGTTATTTGTGTAGAGACTATCAACGGATGTGAAATATCCGTTGAAGTTGAAACTGTTGTTATCAACGGATAACTGCTGTTAAGCTTATCCGTTGAAGAGCAACCACTTGTCAACGGATGAGTGATATCCATTGAAGAAGGAAAAGAAGATGAAATTGAAAGTGATATAACTGTTGAATCTGTATAGATTGATTTGATATGTGTTGATACAGATCCTTCAATTATATCTGAAAGAATTTGCGGGTGATCCAACAAATCATCTAAAAGATGATGATCACCTGTATTTGAGTGGGGCTCCTCCCTGAGTTGTAAAGAGGGAGAATCAGGAATTGATGGGAATAGCATATCCACATCCAGAGATGGTGAAGAAGTATTTGGTGATTGATGTGTAGTTATTGTGAGAGAATGGGGCTGTGACTCCACATTTATTGGAGTCACATCAAACTGAGTTTGAGAAGGCACAGAGACAGATGGATGTATCTGTGCAGTGTGTGCACCCTGTGTAGAAGATTGGGTTCTAGCCTTCTTTCTTCTAATAAAGGCTTTTGTAGGTGAGTGTTTGGCTTTAGTGTCCCTCCCTCTTTTGTTCTGTGTTCCTGGATGGGAACTCTTTTCAATAGTAACATCCTTTTGGGAGGATGCTACTAGGGATGTGCTAGAGACCTTTTCAACCACCACAGCTTTTTGAGAAACTGGGGCTTGGCTAGCTTGGGAAGCACTCAACTCTCCTTCCTTATCCTGGGGGTTTCTTTGATGTTCACCCCTCCCCTCACCACTCACACCCTGATCACTTCCCTCAGGGTTAATGGTTGTTGTTACAACTGTTGTCTTTTGAGAAACAACAGAGGTGGTTTTCTTTGTCTTGGATTTTGAAAGTTTGGATTTGGTGACCTTGGTAGAAATCTGTTGGGGCATTGACACAGATTTCATGGCCACACTAGAAGATAAAGAAATAGAGGGGTTGGAAGAAGTAGGAGTTGTAGAAGCAATTACCTCACCTACCTGGGGTGCATTCATGATTGGTAAATATACCAATTGCACACTGCTGTTAAGATCCATTCTCTTCAAGTCTGCAAGAACTCTTTTCTCTTGTGCCCAGCACTTGAGTTTATTATTCTCATTGATTATGACTAAACCTTCAGCAACATGGTTAGCCAATAACATAAAGAATCTAGCATAATAGATGTTATTAGGTCTATTAGCTTTGTTACCTAATCTAGTACCTAATTCTAGCATCACATAGTTGCTAAAGTTAAAGTACCTATCAGAAACAAGCATATAGAACATGTTAACAAGAGATGAAGTTATGGCATCAAAATTACTAATTTTCCCAGAGAAAACCTTTATGAAGGCATCCCCAAGAAAACTCCATTCTTTCCTAAGGCCTTTTCGTCTAATACCCCCTAAATTAGCAGAGTTAAGAGAGTAACCTATGGAATCTAACATGCTGGATACATCACTATCAGTGTGTGGTGTCATGGCATTGTTCTCAGGTAATTTAAAACATGCTTGTAAGTCATCACAGTTAATACAGTGATTTTTACCTTTGAGAGTGAAGGAGATAGTCATATCCATGGAGTTGAACTCAGCAGTTGTCCAAATCTCTTCAACTACTTCACAGAAAATCGTTGGGGCTTCCAGCATTGCATAGCTAAGTTTACAGTTTTTGATGAAGTCCATCATTTTGTGATAATCTGAGTGGGCTTCATTCTTCTCTACCAGAGCTATGAAATTATTCTTCTCGTAGATGAACCCAGATTGAGACATAATCTTCACGACTGGTGCCATTGTTGTGAGTAGAAATTGCAGAGAATAACTTGAGGGTTTTGCAGAGAGAAAATGGTAAATGCTTGAAATTCTAAGAAAGCGTAAAGTAATAATGAACAATCAGAAGGGCTTATATGCTTTCAAAGAAAAAAAAATAAATAAAGGATTAATCAATAAATAGGTGTTAGTGAATTTCAGCCGTTTAAGAATAAACTGTAAGTATTCTAATAACTACCTTTAAAACCAATACATACAGATGTATGTATGGTATCAACGGTTAAGAAAATAGAATCAACGGCTGTGAAACACCTCAAACGTCTGATGTGACATTTCAACGGATAATGTAAATTGTCATCCGTTGAAAGGTACTTCAGCTTTATCCGTTGACGGATAAAAGTTCCAGAGATATACTTGTCTTTCAACGGATAATGAATATCCGTTGATAGAGCAATTTTGACTTTCAACGGATAGGGAACATCCGTTGATGGAATAAACTTTGTTAAAAGTCAAATTTGTTCTAGCAACTAATATATTTCAGGCTCCACATCAAATTGCAAAGAAGACATGAATTTTAAGAGTAATTAAGCATACCTAGCTCACTTACCAATCTTGTGAATGTTGATTCATCAAGTGGCTTGGTAAATATGTCAGCAATTTGTTGTTCACTTGGAACAAAATGTAGTTCTACTGTACCATTCATGACATGCTCCCTGATGAAGTGGTACTTAATATCAATGTGCTTGGTCCTTGAGTGCTGCACAGGATTCTCTGTTATGGCTATGGCACTTGTGTTGTCACAAAAGATAGGTATTCTATCAACATGAAGTCCATAATCAAGGAGTTGATTCCTCATCCATAACATTTGAGAACAGCAACTTCCAGCAGCAATGTATTCAGCCTCAGCTGTAGAAGTAGAGACTGAATTTTGCTTTTTGCTAAACCATGATACAAGCTTGTTTCCCAGGAATTGACAGGAGCCTGTTGTACTTTTCCTGTCTATTTTGCAACCTGCATAGTCTGCATCTGAATAACCAATTAGATCAAAGCCAGATTCTCTAGGATACCAAATTCCTAAATTTGGTGTACCCTTGAGATATCTGAAAATTCTCTTGATAGCAATTAAGTGAGACTCCCTAGGATCAGCTTGAAATCTCGCACACAGACATGTAGCAAACATTATATCTGGTCTGCTAGCAGTTAAATATAAAAGTGAACCAACCATGCCTCTATAACTTGTAATGTCCACAGACCTTTCAGTCTTATTTAATTCAAGTTTGGTGGCAGTGGCCATGGGAGTTTTTGCAGATGAACATTCCATTAAGTCAAACTTCTTTAAAAGATCATGAATATATTTAGTTTGACTAATGAAAATTCCATTACTAACTTGTTTAATTTGTAAACCAAGAAAATAGGTTAGTTCTCCCATTAGGCTCATTTCATAATTACTTTGCATTAGCTTAGCAAACTTCTTACAAAGATTATTATCTTTAGAACCAAATATTATGTCATCTACATAAATTTGAACAAGTATACTAGAGCCATTAACATTTCTAAAGAAGAGAGTTTTATCAACAGTACCTCTAGTGAAGTGATTCTCCAAAAGAAATTTTGATAATGTTTCATACCAGGCTCTAGGTGCTTGCTTCAGTCCATAGAGTGCTTTCAACAGATAATACACATAGTCTGGAAAATTTGGATCTTCAAATCCTGGAGGTTGACTTACATAGACTTCTTCCTCTAATTTCCCATTTAGAAATGCACTCTTGACATCCATTTGATAGACTTTGAAATTGGCATGGGCTGCATAGGCTAGAAAGATTCTGATAGCTTCAAGTCTTGCAACAGGAGCATATGTCTCATCAAAATCTATTCCCTCTTGCTGAGAATAGCCTTTAGCAACCAATCTGGCTTTATTCCTTATGATAATGCCATTTTCATCCATCTTATTTCTGAATACCCATTTTGTATCAATAGGACTCTTGTTCTTTGGTTTGGGTACCAGCTTCCAAACTTGGTTTCTCTCAAATTGGTTTAGCTCTTCCTGCATAGCTAATATCCAATCTGGATCCAATAAGGCTTCTTCCACTTTCTTAGGTTCCTCCTGAGATAGAAAACTACTATACAGACATTCATCTTGAGTAGCTCTTCTTGTTTGCACTTTAGATGATGCATCACCAATGATCAGTTCAAAGGGATGATTCTTGGTCCATTTCCTTTGAGGTGGAAGATGAGCTCTAGATGAGGTGATCTCAGTATTGTCATGATGTGAGATAGAGTTTTGATTAGTTGAAACTCCCCCTGAGTTGTTGGTCCTTTGCAGGGAACTTGGAGTTCCATCAATTAATGATGTAAATTGATTATCAGTTGATGAGCTATGATCAACGGATGCTTCATTAAGTACTTCAACGGATGATGCACAATGTCTTTCAACGGATGCTGAATTTTGTGCATTATCCAGGAGCAAATTTTGTATTCCTTTTGAAGTGTCGTCTCCATCAATCTCTTCTTCACTATCATCACAATATATTTCAATATTGTCAAATTTGAGTCTCTCATAATGTTCCTCATCTGTTAGTCCATCAATCTTTTTATCATCAAACACAACATGCACAGATTCCATAACAATGTTGGTTCTTAGATTGTAGACCCTATAAGATTTTCCAGCTGAATAACCAACAAATATTCCTTCATCAGCCTTTGCATCAAACTTCCCTTTATGGTCAGATTGATTCCTTAGTATAAAACATTTACATCCAAAGACATGAAGAAAGTTTAGAGTTGGTTTTCTTTTCTTGAACAACTGATAAGGAGTCATGCCTTTAGCTTGATTGATCAGAGAAATATTTTGAGTGAAACAGGCACAATTAACAGCTTCAGCCCAAAAATATGTTGGTAACTTTGATTCTTCAAGCATTGTTCTGGCAGCCTCAATTAAAGATCTGTTCTTTCTTTCAACTACCCCATTTTGCTGAGGTGTTCTTGGAGCTGAGAACTCATGCATGATTCCATTTTCTTCACAGAACAGCCTTAATGTCAAATTCTTGAACTCAGTTCCATTGTCACTCCTGATGTTTCTTACTTTCAAGTCAGGATGATTATTGACTTGCCTGATGTGATTGATAATGATTTCACTTGCCTCATCCTTTGATCCAAGAAAATAGACCCATGAGAACTTTGAGAAATCATCTACAATCACTAGGCAATATCTTTTTCTTGCTATTGACAATACATTGACTGGTCCAAACAAATCCATATGTAGCAGCTGTAATGGTTCATCAATTGTTGTTTCAAGCTTCTTCTGAAATGATGCTTTCCTTTGTTTGCCTTTCTGACAAGCATCACACAGACCATCCCTTGAGAATTCAACAAGAGGAATTCCTCTTACTAAGTCCTTTTTGACTAGTTCATTCATTGTCTTGAAATTCAAATGGGATAGCTTCTTGTGCCATAGCCAACTCTCAACTGAACTTGCTTTGCTGAAAAGACAAGTAATAGATTCTGCATCTGTAGAGTTGAAGTCAGCTAAGTACACATTTCCTTTTCTAACTCCAGTTAGAACCACTTTGTTGTCTTTCTTACTAGTGACAACACAGGCTTCAGAATTGAAGGAAACTGTATTCCCTCTATCACATAGTTGACTGATACTCAGTAAGTTGTGCTTGAGACCATCAACTAATGCAACTTCTTCAATGATGACATTCCTTGTTGAAATCAAGCCATATCCCATAGTAAACCCTTTGCTGTCATCTCCAAAGGTTATGCTGGGGCCAGCTCTCTCTTTAAACTCTGTGAGCAGGGAGAAATCTCCAGTCATGTGTCTTGAACAGCCACTGTCCAAGTACCATAGATTTCTTCTATTTTCCTGCACACCACAAAATCAATCAATTTGATTTTGGTACCCAAGTTTCCTTGGGTCCATTCTTGTTAGCCTTTCTCCTAGACTTCATTCCTCCTGCATCTTTAGACTTAGGTGAGTTTGAGTCAACCTTGGTCTTAGATGTGGTTGGTTGAGGTGTAGGGTTAGTCACAACATTATCCAGCACATTTATAGTATTATTAGGCATGGATTGTGCATACATGTTATTCCACATTGGCATATTGTATGGCAATTGAGGCATACTGAATGCAGCAAGATAAGAATTGTTAAAATATGGCATGTTTGCAAAATGTGCATAAGGATTTTGTTGAGACATAACAGGCAGAGCATGTAGAGGTGATACAGACATGTTAGGCATGGAAGAGGGTACAGTTATGGGAGATTTCTTAATAGATTTACAGTTAGCAGATAGATGATTAACACTATTACAATGCACACAGCTTTTTCTAGGAGCATACTTGTCAGGTGTGTAATTGTTATGTTTGTTAACTCCTACCTTCCCATTTCTGTTGGATTTCCTTTTGGATTCCTTTTTATCCTCAACCATCTTGAGCCTATTGTTTAACTGTTCTAAGGTCATGTGCCCTACATTCACCTTTCTGACATCTTTGGATGTGCTTGCTCCTTCTTTGACAAAGTTCTTTGAAGTTGAACCAAACTTTTTGTTGAGTTTCTTTAGATTTTCTCTTTTAGAAACATCTGCCTGTTTTAATTGAGGAACCTTCAACGGATGTTCCTTTTCTTCCTTCAACGGATAACTTTCATCATCCGTTGATTCCACATCCGTTGACAGTCCATCAATTAATTCCAGTTTCTTTTTATTTTTATCCCAGGCAGTTTCACAGAATGATTCAATTCCTTGGACTTTGGCAATTTGAGCACTTACATCCCTAGATGTTTTCCAGGCTTTAATCACCTCTTGCTCTTTCTCTAATTGATTGGAAAGTATTTCTACTTTCTTAATAGATTCAGCTAGTTCATTTTCAACAGATACACAATGCAGCTTAGTCTTTTCTAGGTCAATTAACTTATCTTCTAACACAGCATTTCTATTACTTAAAAACAGATTGTTCTCTTTAATCCTACTATTTTCTTTAGCAAGAGATTTAAGAGATACACGCAAATGATACAGTTCAGTAGACATGTCATTAAAAGCATCATTGCACTCTTCTTTAGTAAGCTGTGTTATATCAGTAGTAATTACCTGGTTGCTTGATGAACTAACTTCATTCTCCTCAGAATCAGCCATGAGAGCCAAGTTAACATATTCCATGTCTTCATCCTCTTCTTCTCCATCAGCTGCCCAGTCTCTTTCTTGAGTAATGAAAGCCCTTTCCTTCTGTTTGAGCAGATCAAAATATTTCTTTTTGTAATCTACTTGATCAAACTTCTTCTTTTCAGAGGTTGGCTTTCTGCACTCACTTGCAAAGTGTCCACTCATACCACAATTAAAACACTTGAACTTGGATTTGTCCACCATGTTCTTATGGGGTTTAGTGGCTCTAGTGTTTTTCCTGAACTTCATCTTTGCAAATCTCCTGGACAGAAATGCAAGATGCTCATCAATACCATCAGAGTCATCTTGACTGGAGTTGTCTTCATTTTCAGCAACTTGCCCTTTACCCTTGTCTGATTCTGGATTTCTTACACCATCTTTGGAGCTTGATGTAGATCTCACAGTTTCTTTTCTGCATTCTTTCTCATTTTCAGCTACCAATGCAACTGAACCTCCTTTCTTTCTCCCCCTCTCCAATACCTCATCCTGTTCCAACTCTAGTTCATAAGTCTTCAAGATTCCATATAATCTTTCAAGAGTAAAGTCCTTATAATCTTGAGAGTTTCTTAAGGAAACAGTCATGGGTTTCCATTCCTTTGGTAAGGATCTCAAAAATTTAAGATTTGAATCCTTCACCTGGTACACTCTACCATACAGCTTCAGTCCATTCAACAGTTTTTGGAATCTATTGAATGTGTCATTTAAAGATTCATTTTCTTCAAAATGAAAGTGCTCATACTGTTGAATGAGAAGCTGCATTTTGTTCTCTCTTACTTGTTCTGTACCTTCACACAGCAGCTGAACTGTGTCCCAAACCTCTTTGGCAGTTGAACAATTTATCACATTATCAAACATATCCTTGTCAAGACCATTAAACAAAATGTTCATAGCCTTCTTATCCTTGTGGACTTCTTCTGTGTCTTCCATTGTCCATTCTGCTCTAGGTTTTGGAATGGATTGACCAACAGCAATTGTGGCCGTAGCAACTGTGGCTACTTTGTGGGGAATGTGAGGACCATTCACAATGCAGTTGACATAACCTTCATCTTGGGAGAGTAGATGAAGGTGCATTTTCACCTTCCAGTGGTGATAACTGTCTTTGTCAAGAACTGGGATCTTTACTCCAATATCCTTCTTACTCATCTTTGTTAGATTCCAAGATCTTTAAACTCTTTGTGTGTCAAGAGCCTGCTCTGATACCAATTGTTATTCCTAGAAGACTAACAATGAGATTTACAGAAGGGGGGTTGAATGTAAATCTCAAAACTTTTTCAAGTTTTGAGCAGTTTATAAAGTTGTGTGTTCAAGAAGAACAAGTGTGTGAATTGCTTTAAGCTAATACAGACAGATATATATTCAAGCACAAATGTAAAGAACACAACAGACCTTAAAAACTTTTCTGGTGGATTTGTTGTTCCACCAGAGATGGTGTATTAGAAAATCTGTGTTCAACAATGTTGATCACAGCTGCATCCTAGTATAAACTAGATGAATTTTCTCTCAAGATATTTCTTAACAGCTCTGGAAAAATCTCTCTAATTACTAGCTTCTTCTTGGTTCATATATATTACCAAGTGTACAAGTGAAAAACAATATAAAATTACAATAGTAAAATAAGTTCTTCACTTGCTTCTTTTCCTGTTCACTCAAGTACTTTGTTGACTATTGCAACTTTGTACAAAAGAAAAACGGCTGCTTTTTCTGTTGATCCTGAAATTCGGCTACCACATCTCAGTTTTCTCTGTCAACCCACGTGCCTCTGCTTGTAGGTACAACTACCACTTATCAACGGCTGATTAGCAGAACATCCGTTGAAGCTTTCATCCGTTGATGACTTCATCCGTTGAAGGATGTTATCCGTTGAAGCTTTCATCCGTTGATGCTCTCATCCGTTGAAGGATGTTATCCGTTGAAGCTTTAGAGACATCCGTTGAAGCTTAGCTTCTCATCCGTTGAAGGTCTTTTAAGTCATCCGTTGATACCACTTCATTTATACAAAATTACAAGGCATGAAATATTTACAATTGGCCTTCCTATCTGCATATCATCTAGTAGTCAACATGACTCATAGTTTCTCTCAACTTCTAAGAATTACAATTTTAAATACAGAGACTGAAATATGCTACAATACTAGACTTATTTCTAAGTAAAGCTACACCATCAACGGATAGCCAAAGTGGTCTTATCCGTTGAGGCTACAGACACTAAATTTCTACTTAAGTGTTTTGTTAAACATATCATCAAACTAATGCACATATATTCCTAACAATAATTGTCATTTATTTCTTGATTTTATGATGCATTTATCCTCGTTTTTTTTTTTTGCAATTTTAGAAATATTATAGGCATCTTAAGGGGCAAAGCCGTTCAAAGGCCCGAAAAATTGTGGAAGATCACATTAAAGTGACGATAAAAAGGACTTTGAACGAGCTTAAGAAGAGGGTGGAGCGAAAAGCAAGGGAGAAGGGCATGAGCAAGTTGTCTTTGAAGCCGCCTTATTGGTCCGTTCCTTTTTGGAAGGACCTTTTGGAGTATTGGGAGAAGAACGAAGGACACTTGCACCGGTCATCGGTTGGATCCACCAACCGACAACAAGTTGAAAGATTGCATAGTGCCGGTGCAAGGTCATTCAATAAAGTTCGGGAGGTAATATTATTATATTCCATCACACACACATACATACACATTCACCATATTTAATATAATCAACTAATTATTAGGACGTGCTAATATAAGTTGTTTAATATTTTGAAAGGTAATGACGAACAAAAACAAGAAAAAGACGACGAGACTCGAGGTGTGGGATAAATGTCATAGAAAAGTTGGATCCGATCCGGAAAATCCCTTCTACACTACACCGGCCGCCATGCGTATTGCGATAATTTTTATGTGCTTTTATGACCATTTTATGTGATTTTAAATGCATCTTTAATAAGTGAATTTATATGTATTTTTATGTGATTTTAAATGCATATTTAATAAGTGAATTTATATATATATATATTCATGTGATTTTATATGCATTTTTATGTGATATTAAATGCATGTTTAATATGTGATTTTATATGTATTTAATGTGATTTTAAATGCATTTTTATGTGATTTTATATGCATTTTTATGTGATTTTAAATGCATCTTTAATATGTGATTTTATATGTATTTTAATGTGATTTTAAATACATTTTTATGTTATTTTATATGCATTTTTATGTGATTTTAAATGCATCGTTAATATGTGATTTTATATGTATTTATGTGATTTTAAATGCATTTTTATATATGATTTTATATGCATTTTTATGTGATTTTAAATGCGATGTGATTTTATATGTATTTATGTGATTTTAAATGCATTTTTATATGTGATTTTATATGTATTTTTATTTGATTTTAAATGCATCGTTAATTGTTTTAAATGAATTTGTAGGAACGATATGCCGCCATTCTCGAGCACATGCCCGTGGAGGTTACACAAACGGGTGATCGGGATGAGTCGTGGGATTGGTGGATGGAAGCCTTAGAGGTCCCCCAAGGTACAAAGCCGAAAAAGAATTATGTGGCGGGGTTCCCCAATGCTCGGGCCACCGATCTCTTGCCTACACTTGCTACCCGGTACCAAGCTTCCACACGGAATGAAGCCGGCTCATCCTCATCCGCTCCGAGACAACGTGAAGCCATCCCCGACAATGTATATCTTGCCATCGTGAGGAATGTGCTTACGGAGATCCGTGCTAATCCAAATCGGTTTGCTCGCCAACTTTTCGATGCGGAGATAGCTGCATTCACACGTACCGCTCTCGAGACCTCGGATCCATCCTCCGATCCTAGCCAAAGGTTGCAATGGAATAACCTTATCGGTGGCGAGATCGTGCATATCGTGGGCTCCTTGATTGAAGATATCGACCAAAAGACGGAAGCTGGTGTTGCGGAGGTATAATTTTTGACCTTCTTGTTTATTTATTTGTTTTCATTCACATGTAAATTTTGTTTCTTCTTTTTAACTAGTTTCATTAAACTTGTGTATCTAGGAAAACAATCGGCATGCTATGGAAGTCGATAAGGATTACACATCCGAGGATGAGACCTCCGATGATGAGGACTTTGATGATGGCGGTGGTGATGGCGATGATGGCGGTGGATCATCCGATGTTGATTTGTCGGATTAGTTTACATTGATCGGTTTTAAGACAATTGTAATTTGCTACTTTGATGGTTATGGGATGTAAATTTAATATGTTGTTATGGTTTGATACTCTGTCGGTTATTTAAGATTGCTTATTATGTAATGATATGGTTTGATCCTCCGGTTATCGGAGTTTGTAAATGATTTCATTGGATTTAATTACTATTGTTTAATCATTAAATTTACTAGTTTGGTGGAATGATTTTGAGTAGTATAGGTTATTGATTGGATTGGAGATTTGGTTGTGAATATTATTTGGTTGTTTGGTTGTTTGATTTGGTTTTGTATAGGGACTGCAGAAAAACCTGCAATTTTTTAAAATCAAACCTTAAAACCGACCGACAATAGGCATAACGATCACTTTTGACAATTACAAAACCCAGAAAACCGACCGTCAAGAGATATAACCGACCACTTTCTTCATAAAACCGACCGTCTCCTTTAGAGGGTGGTCAGTTTTAGGACGGTCAGTTATGACATTTAAGTTAGCTTCTGAAATAAAACCGACCGATGTGCACACTTTGACCACGGTCGGTTATGAGTTCCAGTCAACTTTTTAAAAACAGACATAACCGACCACCAACGGTCGGTTATGACTAAGTGACGTGTACACGGTGACCCCGCATTTCAGTAAAATGCCCAGGCACTTAACCGACCACAGTGTTGGTCGGTTATGAGGGTTAAACCCGACCAAAAGTCATAACCGACCAGGCTAAAACCGATCACAGGGCGTGGTCGGTTATGACCCTTTTAACCGACCGTTTTGCCTCTTAACCGACCGTTTTTGATGGTCGGTTTTGTCCTATTTTCTTGTAATGGCTCCAAAATCCTTTTTGACATAATTTTTAAATAATGATGTGTCAATCAGTTATATGTCATTCACTTATAAATAAATTAGACCCCTATATGTTAATATACACTTATAATATCAGGTGCAATTCGGAAATAAATTGTGGATCCAACACACCAATAGAGACTTTCGAATCAATCTTAGGCATCTCTTGTTCCTCCATGCCACAGTCACCGTACTAAAAAATGATCAAACAAATTTGATCACATGAAGGCCCCCAAATTTTATTTGGGTGAATGACAAGTTTAGTCTATTTAAATTTTATATAGAATTAACAATAATGACCAATTTCTGAAAAATTGGCCAACTTTAGCCGATGAGCTATCAAACTATATTCACTTTATATGAGATATCAACTGTCAGTGGATTAGTCGAGTATCTTCTACAAATTGGGATACCTTACTGACAGTGGAATATTTTTTTTTTGACGAAAATCTTAGAGTTTTATTAACTTAATAAATCCGCTTCAATACAATCTTTGACAGACCTAGGAATAGAATATCTATCAAAGCTACGACCTGAGAGAAAACATGATTTCCTAGCCAGTTGATGAGCCACCATGTTTGCATATCGCTTTACAAATAACAATTCCACATTGTTTAGACAACGCATGAGATTTTGGCACTCCGAAATAATCACACCAAACCTGGACCGCATTGGGGTTTCACTTCTAATAGCCTGGATCACAACCAGGCAATCTGACTCCAAAATAATAGTCGGCCATTTCATTTTATCAATCCAGCTTAATGCTTCTTTCACCGCCATAGCTTCTGCCACCACAGGTTCATTCCACTCCTTGTGAGTTATTGCTTGTGCTTGAATGAGGGAACCTTCAGAATCTCGAGCAACTAGACTGAAATCAACTTACTCTCTGTCTTCGAAGATAGCTGCATCAACAGAAACCTTAACTGTGTTTGGTTGGGGCTTTACCCAGAACATACTCCCATCTCCCTTTGCATGTGGTTGTAGAAGAGTGTGTGATGATATACTCTGGGCTAATATCCATTGTGTAAGGTTTTTCTTTGCTGATGCAACAACTTTATTAACAGTTGAGAATTTTTTATTCCAAACCAAGTCGTTTCTTGCTCTCCAAACCACCCAGCATAACATGACAGACTCGGCTCGCTGCTTATCTGTTCCTGAGCTCAGAATTGCACTCATCCACGACCTGAACTCCATATTCTGAACCCAAAGATTATCTGACCGTAAAACCATCCAGCATTGAGAAGCAAACGTACATGTAACCAGGTTATGCGGAATCGTTTCAGGTTCTTCATTACAAACCGGGCACCACACTTGAACTGGGACATGCTTTGTTTGTAACTGGGTCATTATAGGCAGACAATTAGCAAGTGCACGCCAGACTAAGTTTAATGCCTTAGCAGGAGCTTTCAAGCGCAATAGATCTTTCCAAACACTAGAATTATCTTTTATCCGCCATACTCCCTTTTGCCTCTGCAGCATGTTATATGCACTCTTGACCGAATATATACCCGAATTCTCTATGTTTCATAATAACACATCCTCATTGTTCGATTTTAAACGCAACGGGGGCATGGCAAAATACTTTTACACATACAAAATCCAAATAAAAGCATACAGATCATGAATAAAAATTCGAGGGATCGAATCTAACCTTTTAAAATAATTCGGAGACAACGATCAGAGATCCTTAGCAGTTGCTCCTCAAGTGTGATGCACTCCACCGGTATCCACCAAGAAAACGATGTTAAGGAGGAGGAAGGAGGTGGAGAGAATTGGGTTTTTCAAACTTTTTGGGTTTTCGGGTTTGATGTCGGTTGGAATAAAATAGGGTCTATAATAGTGTATTTATAGGCAAAATTTTCAGCTGAAATTTTCCCATAAATATTATTATTATTATCCCATTTATTATTCTCATTAATAATTAAAACACCTTTTAATCATTAATCCTTTTTCTAAACACTTTAGAAATAATTCTCTCTCTTGATTTAATTTCCAAAAATTAAATCCTTAATTAATAATATTAAGAACTTTTCTTAATTAATTTATAATCAATTAAATCTCATTTAATCAATTATTAAATTTTCCAATTAACTATTTATTTCATAAATAAATAATTATTAGCCATTATTAATTAATTCCTCCACCATTAAATCATTCTCCTTTTATGGTGTGACCCTGTAGGTTCAATATTAAGCCGGTAGTAGAAATAAATAATAATAAAACTATTTTATCATTATTTATATAAATTCTCTAATTTATTAAATATGATTAATTAATTAATCACATTTATTCTACATCGTGAGTGATACTTCTCAATATATCGCGACTATCCGGATAATATGAATTCACTGCTTAGAATACCAAGAACCTGTCAGTGAATAGTTACCGTACAATAAACTCCTTCTACCCTAACAATGTTCCGATTAAATACAAGGCATGGATCTCGTGTCAAGTCTATCTAATTCAATCACTTTCCTTACCATTTACTATGCATAGTTCTATGCAAATTAGAAACTCGTTTCTAATTTCATTTACTCTGGCCAGAGATTCCTGAACTAGCATAAGTGGATCAGCCTTGAACATTCGCTTCCTTCACTGGAAGGGGTAGATCCTTTATTGATCATACACTGTCTTCGTGTACAAATTCCTATACCCAGAAGAGCCCTAATAATTGTCCCTGGAGACTAAGAACTAAACCAAAGCATAGTTCAGTGTACACAAGATGACTATGATGACCTCAAGTCTAAGGATACTTGTACAACTATCACTAAGCGAACAACTGCTGACACGTGAGTGAACTCCATCAGTTGTTCAGCTGGGCGAGTCATGTTCAGTGAACTTATTCCATAATAAGCACCTACATACTAGCTATAGTGTCACCACACAAATGTCTATGAGAACAGACATCCTTCATAATGAAGCAAGCATAGTATGTACCGATCTTTGCGGATTATTAATTACCAGTTAGTAATCCTATGACCAGGAACTATTTAAGTTTAGAGTTATCATCTTTTTAGGTCTCACTATTATGATCTCATCATAATCCATAAAAAGCTTTACTCTTAAACTATGGTATATCTTATTTAAACACTTAAATAGATAGAGCCCGTAATAAAACAAAACAAGTCTTTATTAATATCAATGAAATCAAAACAGATTACATAAAGAGTTATTCCTAAATCCTAATACATGATTGGACTTAGGACATATTCCATTTCAATCTCCCACTTGTACTAAAGCCAATCACTCTGGTATCTAATACCCATCTTGTCATTATGACGATCAAAGTGACTTTCATAAAGTAGCTTTGTGAGTGGGTCTGCTATGTTGTTATGTGTGTCAACTCTATTTCAATATAATATAAGAAATGTTACCGCGCTCCCACTAACCCTTTTGTAGACACATGGTTCATCTACGTTTTTGATAAAATTAAAATCTTTGATTGTCTCATCAAAACGAATATTCCATCTTTTCGAGAAGCTTGCTTTAAATCACATATGGTTCGCAGTAGCTTACACACTAGGCTTTCATTTCCCTTGGAAAGAAAACCATCTGGCTATATGCCAGATCTCATAGTCGTAGTAAGCAGCAATCGCAAGCAAAATCCGAACTGATTTTAACAGGGCTATAGGTAAAAAGTTTCATCAAAGTCAATCCATTGCCTTTGTTTGAATTCTTTTGCCACAAGCCTGGCCTTATAGGTCTCCACCTGGCCATCTGCTATAATCTATCTTTTGTATACCGTATACATAGATTCCATTCTGGATTTCATGGCACTATGCCATTTCTCTGAGTCAACACTACTCATAGCCTCATTATAGGTTACAGGGTCGTCATCATCAATGATCGACAACTCATTGTCATTCTCAATGACAAGGCCATTATACCTCTCAGGTTGGCGAGACACTCTCCTGATCTATGAATGGGCTGTTCCACAAAAGGTTTTTTCAGTCAGAACAGGTGTTTCCACTTGATCCGTAGTAGTTTGTGCTTCTTGAACTTCATCAAGTTCAATTTTGCTCCCACTGTTTCCTTCAAGGATAAACTCCTTTTCCAAGAAGGTAGCATGTCGGGAGACAAACACCCGATGATCGGTGGTAAAAGTAATACCCTAAGTCCTCTTTAGGATATCCCACGAAACTACATTTACGGATCAATATTCCAGCTTATCTGGGTCAACTTTCTTGACATAGCTGGACATCCCCAAATCTTAACGTGTTTAAGACTCCGGTTTCCTTCTTTCCATATATCATACGGAGTTTGAGGAACAGATTTGGAAGGCACTTATTCAGTAAATATGCTGAGGTTCCAATGCATAACCCCATAGGAATACTGGAAGATTTGCATAGCTCATCATGGACCGAACTATGTCTAACAAAGTTCAATTTCTCCTTTCAGATACCAATCTGGAGGTGTCCACTGGGAGACTATACCATTTACTTTGAGATAATCTAGAAACACTCCATTAAAGTATTCACCACCTCGATCTGATGAGAGTTATAATACTATGTTTGGTTGTTTCTCCACTTCATACTTATACTCTTTGAACTTTTTAAAAGCCTCAGACTTGTGTTTCATCAAACACATATCCGAATCTAGATCTATCATCTATGAAAGTAATGAAATATGAAAATCCACCATGGCTTGCGTAGAAATTGGTCCACATACATCTGTGTGTACCATTCCTAGCAAATTGTAGCCCTCTCTCCATGTCTACTAATGGAGACTGCAGTCGCCACTATAAGTGAGATTTTCATCATCCCATTTCTTTTATTAGTTTGTTCAATCTGAAGTAAATTATGTCACATAAACAGACCATTATTTAAAGTACCAAGTCATAAAGAATATTATCTCTAAGAATAGAAATTCTTATTCTCAATAATAAATGAAAATCCAGCCAAGTCTAACATGGGAATAAATTCCTCACAATCGAGGGAACAAAATAACATTATTTCAAACAATAGCTTGCACGTAGGCCTATGTAAATGAAAGATTCTACATCTTCAGCAGCAACTATTGCTCCATTTCCATCAGTAGAATCACCATCTCTTCCTCAAGAGTCCTACTTCTCCTTGGTCCCTGCAACAAATTGCAGATATGAGAACCACAGGCGCTATCTAATACCCAAGTAGAAATTTGATTTAATGACATATTCACTTCTATCATGAACATACCTGAATCAGAAGCGGTAGTCTCACTACCCTTCTTCTTCTTCAATTAGCAAGGTAAACCTTGCAGTTCTCTTCCAGTGCCCCACCTAGTTATAGCGGAAAGCAAACAACTTTGCTCTTGGGGCTTCAGCTTTTGGTGGAACCGGTGTTTCTCACTACTTTTCTTCTTCTTGGAAGAGTTCCTCTTCCTTTTCTTAGGATTGGAACCTTCACCAATTCGAGAAAAACAGAAACTCTTCTTAGGGGAAAATTCGATCCGCAGTCTTCAACATGTTGTGGAGTTCAGGCAGGCTGACATCCCAACTTATTCATGTGAAAGTTCACAACAAACTGTGAGAACGAAACTCGGAAGCGATTGCAAGACCAAGTCTTGGCAGCGCTCCCATCCATGGCAAAACCAAGTTGTCCAAGCGTTCAATCAAATTGATCATCTTAAGACATGGTCATTCACAGATGATCCCTCAAACATCCTACAACCGAACTCACCCTTCGATATCTCATATTGAGTGTCCTCCCCGCCACATCATACAACTTTGTAGATGCATTAGGATAATATGAACATCCATATGCTCTGTTGCTTCTGTAGCTCAGTGTTCATGGAAGCTAGATGATGCATTGAGCAACATTTGTATCATCTATCTACTTACGATACACAACAGTTCATCATTATGTGCATCAACTAGCAGGTCAGTAGGCTTAGTGAGTCAACGTATTCCAGCTTCTCAATCCTAGAACAATTCTCAAGTTTCGAAGCCAGTCAGCATACTTAGGACCAGTCAATTGTGAGCATCCAGTATGCTCCTAAGTGATAGTGCAGAAGACATAACGTACAAAGTAAATCTGTAAATGAT